>NC_090932.1:919232821-919534284 GCF_040938575.1 Ambystoma mexicanum | reverse complement strand
TTACTATGCTAGTGATGGAATAGGGACCAAGGTATCTTGGGTTGAATGTGCGTGGTCCTTTTAGAGGTAGATATTTGGTGGATAACCAGACTTGATCTCCTACTTGATATTGGGGGGCTTCCTTCCGATGTTGGTCTGCTCCTTTCTTGTATTGTTCTTTAGCCCTTTGAAGGTGAGAAACGGCTTCCTTAAAGGTTTGGGTGATTGTAGAATGCAGGTGGTCTACTGCTGGTGTTCCAAGATCTTGGACTGGATCCAACTCCGAGGTTCGAGGGTGACTACCGTATAAAAGAAAAAACGGGGTCTTCCCAGTTCCCGAGTGGACAGAGTTATTGTAGGCATATTCGGCTATCCAAAGGATATCTTTCCAAGTTTTTTCAGTTTGTTGTAGCATGCAGCGCAAATACTGTTCCAGAGTTTGATTGGTCCTCTCGGTTTGTCCGTCGGTTTGAGGGTGGTGGCTGGTCGAAAGTCTCACATCAATTTGAGCCGACCGACAGCAACTTCGCCAAAAATGAGAAATAAATTGACTACCTCGATCCGAAATTAGAACTGAAGGAAAACCGTGCAGTCGGACGATGTTTTCGAGAAATTCTCGGGCCAGAGTTGCTGCTGTTGGTAAGCCTTTGAGTGGAATGAAATGCGCCATCTTGGAGAATAGGTCCACGATTACTAGGATCGTATTGTATCCGGAGCATGGAGGTAGATCGGTGATGAAGTCCATAGAAAGCGTATGCCAAGGGCGAGGCGGGATGTCAATAGGGCGTAAGAGGCCGGCTGGTTTTTCCTTTTGACTCTTGTTTTGGGTGCATACTCCACAGGACATTATAAAGTCTCTGATATCTTTTTTCCAAGACGGCCACCAGAAGTAGCACTTGATCTTTTCCGAGGTCTTGGTCATACCGGGATGTCCTTCCATTAAAGAATCGTGATAACAAGAGATTACCTTTTTCTGTAAATCTGTGCTGGGCAGGTATAACCGTTCTTGGAAATATAATAGGTTGTCCTTCACCGTAAAGCCCTTTCCCTGCAGATGCCAATTCTGTATGTCTGCTGGAGTTACCAGTAGCCTGGCTTTATCCTTAACTTCCTCTATGGATTGTGTGGCGATTACACCTAGAATTCTTTGTTCGGGAATGATAGGTACAGGTTTAGGATTGATCAAATGTTCTTCCACTCCCATCCGAGAAAGGGCATCAGCTTTACCATTTTTTGTACCAGGTCGATAGGTAATTATGAAGTCAAACTCGGCAAAGAATAGTGCCCAACGGAGTTGCCTAGAGGATTGAGCTTTTGCGGTTTTCAAATATTGCAGGTTTCGGTGATCTGTAATCACAGTAACGGTGTGTCGGGCCCCCAGAAGATAATGCCGCCAAGCCTTAAAGGCGGACTTGATAGCTAGAAGTTCCTTATCAGTAATAGTGTAATTGATTTCAGGAGGCGAGAATTTGCGGGACCAAAATGCCACGGGATGCAACTGATTGGTTACTGGGTCCTTTTGTGATAGAACTGCCCCCATGGCAAGGCTCGAAGCATCAGTTTCAACGATGTAGGGGAGTTCTGGGCGAGGATGTTTTAAGATCGGTGCAGAGATAAATCTAGTCTTCAAATTCTGGAAAGCTTGTTCCGCCTCGGTAGACCATTCAAAACGTTTGTTTTTCTTTAACAAGGCGGTGATGGGCTGGACTATTCAAGAGAATTCGGGGATAAACCTGCGGTAAAAGTTAGCGAAGCCTAACATGCTTTGAACACCTTTTACGGAGGATGGCGATGGCCATTTGAGAATTGCATCGACCTTCTTTGAATCCATACGCACTCCGCTAGGTGATAATATGAATCCCAAGAATTCAACTTCAGTCACGTTGAAAACACATTTTTCCAACTTAGCGAAAAGTTTGTGTTGACGCAATCTCTCGAGGACCATTTTCACGTGTTTCCGATGTTCAGTTTCCGATGAAGAATAAACGAGGATGTCGTCAATGTAAACAACAACACACACATCTATGAGCTCTCTGAGGACATCGTTCATAAAATATTGAAAGGCGGCCGGGGCATTGCAGAGTCCGAAGGGCATGACCTGATATTCAAATAGCCCATACTTGGTGCGGAAGGCCGTCTTCCATTCATCGCCCTCTTTTACTCGTACCAAGTGGTAGGCTCCTCTAAGATCCAGCTTTGTATATATGCATGCTTTTCTGACTTGGTCCAGGAGTTCAGGGATCAAAGGTAACGGATATCTATTCTTAACGGTGATCTGGTTCAGGGCGCGATAATCTATACAAGTTCTAAGGTCCCCTTCTTTTTTTGGAACGAAGAACAAAGCTGAGGAAGCAGGGGACTTGGAAGGACGAATAAACCCATTCGCTAGGTATTGATCCAGGTATTGTCGGAGGTGAAGATTCTCAGGCTCGGTGAGGGCATAAATTCTACTACAAGGAGGAGTAGATCCAGGTATCAGGTCTATCTGGCAGTCATAAGACCTATGAGGAGGTAGAGAGTTAGCCTGATCCTTCCGGAAAACATCTTGGAATTCTAGGTAATCAGGAGGTAACTGGGGAGCCTCCGAGGAAATTGCTGCCAGTGCAACACCAGGTCGAGGGTGACAAGTAGAGACACATTCTGGAAACTGAACCGTTCTTGCTCGCCAATCGATCTGAGGATTGTGCTTCTCTAACCAAGGAATTCCTAGAATAATCTGGAACTGAGGGGCCTTGATCACATCGAACACGATCTTCTCATGGTGTCCATCTTGACTTACTAGCGTCACTTCTTGGGTGGTATGCGTTACTGGTCCGGAGGCTATCTCCGTACCATCCACCGTAGTAATGACGTCCTTTACAGCCTTTGGACAAAGAGTCAGATTCATCCTCAAAACCATTTCATGATCCACATAATTGCCGATGGCACCGCTGTCGACGTAAGCTTCAATCGCATGTAATCGATCCGGATGTTCAGGGCTAATGAGGACCATAGGTATCACGAAATGCGAGGTCACGGAACTGGTTTTAACGCTCGGCAAGAGGACCTCTATTCTTGTCGGGCGCGGTCGTTTCCCTGCTCAGAGTTTGTGACCCTGGTAACTGCAGCTCCTACTGCCTTCTTGGCTGGTTTCACCGGACAGTCTCGAAGAAAGTGCCCCGAGTTTCCGCAATAGAGGCATAATTGCAGCTGTTTTCTCCTTTCCCGCTCCTTTTGTGTTAGTGGTCCTTTCAGGCCCCCTATTTGCATGGGTTCCCCGGAGTCTACTCCTTTGGTAGGAGTTGGTGGTTTGGAAAATACTCGAGCATCAAACTTGGAACGATCGGCCTTCCTGTTCTGCAGTCTGTGGTCAATTTGAACGACTAAGTCAATATAGTCCGAACAGTCTTGCGGGGGATTCACTACTTGGGCTAACACATCTTTGAGCTCTCCACGTAGACCTCTATAAAACAGCATAATCCTTTTGTCCTCAGGCCATCGAGTTTCCACTATCAGTCTGTTGAAAGACGCAATATAAGCCAAAAGGTCTTGATTACCCTGTCGCAATGAAAGGAGCTCATTGTCCAAGGCCTGTCCCTGTGAATGTCTTGCAAACAGTTTTTCCATACTGAGCTGAAAAGCTTGAAAATCATGGAGAACCGGATCATCTTGATTAACTAGAGGGATCGACCAGTCTGCCGCATTGCCACTAAGGTACGAAAGCACGAAAGCTACCTTAGCTTGATCAGTTGGAAAGGCTGCTGGCCGGCATAAGAAGTGCAACCGGCACTGATTAATAAATACTGCAAACCTCTTTGGGTCACCAGAAAATCGTTCTGGCGGAGCCAGAGGTACTTCCCAGGTAGGTTGATCTGCACTGGGTTCGTAGAGGATGTTGAAGGAAGATTTGCCCCTGATGCGGGTAACAGAGTTTGTCCGGCTTGTGACTGTAGCAATTGTCTAGCGAGATCGTCTGTTCGCTCCTTGGAAATAATCAGTTCCCTTCTTAGAGCATTCGTTTCCTGACGGGCTGCATGCACTTCTGCTCTTAGTTCCCCAAGTAACTGGGCTAGCTGGTCGGTATCCGAGGTTTCCATAGCGCCTGGGTGGGAGTTTTGCGGTAGGGCTTTGCGTTCTGTAACGCTCACCTGATTCCTGCAGAGGCGCCGGTCTTGACTGGGTGAATGCCGTATCTTCAAAGGTGATGTGTAACACACGGTTGGCTCTTTGGGCTGGACCTCTGTGCACTGTATGTCTGACTCGAAGAGTAAGATGTCTGCAGATAGAAAATATGGGATTAATGAACTGGGGTTATTGGGTGCCTCTCTCCTCTTCCCTTTCTCTTCTCCTGTAGAACCCCAAAGGTTAACGCCCTCACCTTAGGTAAGTGAACGCCGAGCTCTCCATCTGCCTCGGGGCAGGGTGCCGTAACCAGTTTCTTCACTGGATAAGGGTGCAGGCCTCTTGACCTCAGAGGACTGCTGTCCGTCGTTAACTGCACGAACGGTAAGTCCTGGGCACTTCAAATATCTTAAAAGTCTTTTGTAATGATATCTCTTGTTTTGCAGGGTTCCGGCAATGGCGGATGGCGGGCTGATGAGAGTTGAGGATCGAACCCGCTTGAGGAATAGAAGCGCCTGGAAGCACGTAAGTAAGCGCTTGTAGCCTGCTTCACGATGCGCACTAACTGTCCCTTTTATCTTGCAGGTACAAGTTCGGAGCTTTAGAGAAGCTGAAGGGTGCTGGAATACCCACTGGATTCGGCGTGGGAAGGAGTAATGGCACGTGAGTAATAAAGTTGCCCAATGTCTTTAAACGCACCTTCTTTTGTCTTTCAGATGCGGGATGCAGCGCCGAAGGCCTCCGGAGCGTGCGAAGAGCTGGTAAGCTTTTGTCTTTCAGATGCCGGAATGCAGTGCGAAGACCTCCGGAGCATGCGAAGAGTAGGTAAGCCTTTGTCTTTCAGATGCCGGAATGCAGCGCGAGGCGTTGGTGACAGCCGATGGACCAGGTAAGAGATGCGCTGCCACTGAAGACCGTAGTGCTAACCTGTTCTTTCTTTGTCTTTACAGGTGCTGCTGAAGACTGGATTCCAGGATGGTAAGCCTTTGTTCCCTTAGGCCCAGGATCAGAAGACACGATGAGCGTTCTGCTGCAGAGAATGCAGAATAACGCAAAGCAAGATTCATCCATCGGGTGTGGTTTAAATAGCCTCCTGTAGTGCTTAGGTGTCTCCTTCCACAGCCACGCCTAGGTAAGAAAAGAGTTCCTGCTTTCCAGAAGAGTTCCAGTGTTCTGAACCTAGGGAGTGGCTCCTGCCCCACCCAACAGGAAAAGTAGTCCCAAACAGAAGAGGATCAGGGGTTCAACTGGCAGGTAAGTAAGCAGCATGGTCTGCTGCAGGTAAGTCCACCCAAGCATTATGAGCCCGGCGCTTCCAGCGCTGGGACTGGGCATCTTTATGAGCCTGGTGCCACTGGCGCCAGGACAGGGTCCAAAAGGTCCCAATTGGGACTGGCTGGCACTCGGAACCGGGGTTATGGGTCTGCTTCCAAGGGAGTCGGGCAAGTCCTGATCTTTTGGAAGCAGAGATCATGACACACGGATTTTCGCACCACGGACAAGCCTTTTTGGGATGCCTGACGACCAGGTCTACGGCAGGTATAGGTTTCCACCCCATATCATCCTAGACCTGGTCAGGGAGTGGGAAGATGACCTTACATCCCCACCCTTTGCTCCCAAGCATTGAGCCCCTTGGAGAAGGTGCTCAATGTCCTGCATTTTTTGGCCACTGGGTCATTTCAGCAGACTACTGCCATAGTGGGGGGGGTCTCACAGGCCACGCAGTCACGCTGCCTACACCAGGTACTGGCAATCATGACAGCGCACCCCTCAGTCCGCAGGCACATATACATGCCCAGAACACCCGCAGAAAGGCAGGCCGTTGTCCTGGATTTTTTCAGGGTGGCACACTTCCCCAAAGTGCTCGGTGCCATAGATTGCACCCATGTGGCCCTACGTCCACCTAGGGCCACTGAGCACATCTACCGAAACCGCAAGCACTGGCATTCCATCAATGTACAGGTGGTATGCGATGCAAAGGGAATCATCACCTCTGTCTATGCAAACTACCCTGGCTCCACCCATGACAGTTTCATATACAGAATGTCCGCCCTGAGCCGGGCCCTGGAAGCTGGGCAGCATGGCGACACATGGCTCCTAGGTGAGTACAAATGCCCTTGCACATGCATGCATGTCACACACACACACAGAAATACACAAACCCCAATAATCACAACCATTTACACCTCCCCAGGGGACAGTGCCTACCCTCTGAGCAACCACATGATGACGCCAATCCGGAACCCCATCACACCACCCCAGGTAAGATACAACGCCGCCCATATTGCAACCAGGGCCATAGTGGAGCGCACATTCGGAGTGCTCAAGTCACGTTTCCGCTCCCTTGACCGCTCTGACGGGCAGCTACTCTATGCACCCCCAGTAGTGTGCAGGATCATTGTGGCAGCATGTGTCCTGCACAATGTTGCAACATGGCAGGGCGTACCGGTGGACATGGTGGTGCCCCCACATCCCCAACCACAGGCACAGGCGCTGCCCATGGGAGGGGACAGGGCACGTGGCGAGGAAGCCCGGACCCAGCTTGTGGCCACATTTTTCACCTAAACTCCCACCCTTGCGGAGTGCACACAGGCCTGGCACATACCAGGTGACAATCGATGATGACAAAAAGACAGTCAACTGTCACAACCCTACCACCCTGAGATAGTTGCCATGGAAGTGCCACATTGTCTGCATCCCTAGCTACTTAAACACAAGCTATCCTGTGTGACCGAAAGGTACAAATATGACATATGACATGATATGGCATTTGTAACGTGCCTATACACAAGTATTTCAAGGTGCGATGAGGCAGGGAGGGGGGAACAAGGGAAGACAGACAACGATACTACTAGGCCAGGTGTCATTTAGATTGTGCAAGTGCAAGGGTAGGGGGGAAGGGAAAAGTGCAAGGGGAAGGGGAGGGGGGGAGTGCAGTACAGGGTAAGTAGACCAAAAAATAAATAAATAGGCCAGCTGGTGGCAACTGCAAAGGTAAGTGCAGACAAGTGCTGGGAAGAGGGGGCTGTTGGGATAGAGATACACTCCCGTAGTGCAGGGGTTGGAAGGGACGCAGTGCAAGTGGAGAGTGGCTGGGCCAGGGACCGAGGTCGGTGAGAGTGGCCCAGTTGATGATCCAGTGTAGTTCCAGTGAAGAATTTTGCAAGGGAGAGGCAGAGAGAAAGCAGAAGCAAAGAGGAAGGTATTGAGGTGCTTCCGGAACCGGAGATGGTTCTCCTCAAGTTCCAGTGAGGCAGGAAGGCTGTTCCAGAGGGAGGCCCCTGCCGCGGAGAGAGATCTACCCCCAGCTAGTTGCTTTGAGAAGCGGATGACCCTGACATGCAAGGTGTGAATCACACACACCTGCAAAACAGGCCATGGCCATCACTGTTATGTCACTCAAACCCTCCCAAACCACAACATGACATGGCAAGCAATACCCATACACCAACACAGTACCATTAAGGTACACATTGCCATGTCAAAAATGTACAGTGGCATCAGACAATGATGCCTGACATGGAATCAGATGAAATGACTGACCAACAACTTCCCACCCAAAATAAGTAATTTCCAAATGCATTACAAGAGTTGTAGACGTAACATAACAATGAATGCCTGTCTACATGTACATTGTGCATTGCAAAATCAACACTGCAGCTTCTGTGTGCTGTGTCCAACTCCTGCAACACACTGCTCAGCGCACAGCACAGTGAACAGCCATTGTGTGTGATGCACACCCTGAGCATCACATCTAAGCAACAGACCACATCAAAAAGCAAATTAGGCATGTACAGGATCCATAATTGGTCACAGAACATGTGCTGCAGGGACACAGTGGGCAGAAGAAGGCAAACAGTGTACACGTGGATATGCAAGGGTGGTTGTACATTTAGTGCATCATAGTGCAAGTGTGTGGGTCAGTAAGGACATGCACTCAACATATGCATGTGCAATCAAGTGACCATCAGTGTCCTCTACACATCACATGCGAACATTCACCATGTGTACACCCCAGCATGTCAAACCACAACTATCCCCTCACACCTGAAGGGTAAACACAACACATGAACAGGCATTGATCAGCAGAACACAACATGTACATAGGATACCACCATTACAATGTCAGGGTTCCCATCACACTGCAGGGCAAGGCAACTATCAACAACAAACGCCCCCCCCCCCTCACAAATCACCATGACCCACTGAACAACTGCACCTGGGTCATGGAGCCTTCAACCCTCAATTTCACCTGGCCACAGGATCACCCTACCCCTTCGTCACCATCTCCCACCTTGTGTGTAAAAAGGTGCCTGCACCCACAGAGTCCGCCCTCATTTGCAAAATCACAAAATCCAAGCCAGAAAAATGAACCAGAACACCCTCCAGTAGATGACTTGACGTAGCAGTACCTCACAAAGGCCAAGTACTACCACAATGATGTAACAACCAAGGTAGCACAGTAAAACAATGTCACAACAGGATGTGAACCATGTGTGGTACATCTCATAGAATGATTCACCATGAACGGATGTGTACTGTCACAGGTCCCGTGTACAGGCGCGGGAGTGTCACGAAACAACCACCCCCACCGTGTCCGGGTGCCTGCAAGGTCAAAATCACACAGGCCTCTGAGACCCTGGTGGGGAAGGAGGGTCAGGGATATGCAGTCGGGACAGCTGTTGGCACACTGGATAACTGGAATGAGTGGCAGGACAGGGGAGGAGGAATGACTCATGAAAGTAGGGAATGTACGAAAATGTACTACCTGCATAAACACATACACAATCCGAACAAACTTGGACATCATTGTCATGGCCTTCTGTAGTCCAGGCTTAGGAGTGGCACGAACCAACCACCCCCTCTAGGGTTTTGGCGCCTGCAAGTTTGGGGCTTACACAGGCATCCGCAACCCCAGCGGGGAAAGAGGGTTAGGGAACGTTGCTTGGATAAGTACGGGAAGCAGGAACACCGGGTAGAGGGTACAGGGTTTAAAATTGGATAGGACTCTGGGTGATTAGGGGAAAAATAAAATACCAAATTGAATTACACATTCATCCATGCATTAGTGCACCCCCCAGCAAGCCTATTCAGAGCAGTTTGAAAGAAAAACAACAAGACACTTAGCTCTGGTTTTGAGTGCTGGCCTCCTGCCTGCGCACTCTCAGGTCCGGTTACAGGAGCACTGCAAGGCTGCAAAGAGAGCCACAGTCAATAATCTGTACATGCCCATTACACAAAAACACACCACCAAACATGCCCCATAGCAACAAACTACTCTACAAACAAACAATCTGGTGTAGATGCTTCGTACCCATATATAACATTACCCCTGTGATGGGTCATACACAGTTAATGCAGTAAGTCAGCCGCCGGTGGGTGCGTGGCAAATGGAACACCAATGTGTCACAATTCACACAACATGCAATGTTCCCTGGGTAAGCAGACAGACCCATATAGCAAGGCATGACTTCAGAACAAGTCGTGTTCCACCATGACCGAAACAAAGCTGGCAGTGCATGTATCAGAATGTACATGGAAATGAAATGCACTGCACCCGAGTATGTCCCTTGCTGTATGTCCCTGTGAGCTGCCGCTTTCCATGTCTCAGAAGGCTACATGGTTGATACAAGTGCCTCAATGGACCTTGGTGTACCGGAGGGTATGTGCCACTGCCCCTGCAGGTGTCCCAGACAACCTTACAATCAACAGCCATCAGTCCACCAACACATCTGAGCTGCATTGTGTGCTTTAACACCAATATTCGTCCAAGCTCACCCTCAGTGCTGTGACTAAGCCTGCATGTGCAACTCGCCTGGTGCAAGCTTTGCTGTGTTGTGGCCCCCCTGTGCTGCTCACCTTGCCTGGAGTTCCTTGGAACACGTCAGCAGTTCTAGGATGTAGGTCTGCAATCCCTGTTCCTCTGCTTGTGCACACATGTGCATGTGGGCACCAACAAACGTGTCCAGAATTCAGACGTCCAATGGGCCATGTCTGCTGGAAAAGGTGCTCTAGAGGCTCATCCCCCTGCAGAAAGGGCATGAAACACATGATTAATGCTTTGAAGTCATCTGTGTGTGTCTCTTCAGGCATCTCATTACTGGACCATGTCAGAGACTTACATCAGAAATCACACCATCAGTCCGTCTTTCACATCCAAAGTGTGGAACACACTATCTACGGCATGAATTGCAACAAGCACGTGTACAGTAAAGATAAGAAACATACTACACAATGCATAGCAATGAATGTACACATTAATCATGAAACACCCCATCTAGCAAAAGCTGAACAGTGGACAATAACACTGCAATCATCCCCACTAGGGGTGTCAACACAAGTCACACAGCACCAGACATGCCACAGATATGACTGTCCAAAGCCCTTGTGTAATAGGTTGTCACACCGAACCATCCATGCGAGCCCATGGATAAGGGAGGCAGGAGTGGCATATGTGAGTCAAGGACCCCAAGCAGCAAACACATACACAAGACAAGCCTGAAGGGCCCAGCTGGAACAGACAGTGGATGCCTTCAAAAGCCACAAAGCACCGCACCGTCACATGAAAGCACAATAGACAAGCAATTTTAAACTATAATAACTAATTACACTAACTATGAAAAACCTACATTACCTAATTAAACTATCAAACAGAAACTTAACTAACTAAACTAAAAGAAAAATCAAAAATGGCCACATACGACCCGGGGGAGAGGGGAGGCACCCAGGAGGGGGAGGTACAGGGTGCTGCTCAACACCCACATGCGATGATGCTGAGCCAAAAAAAAAAACCTCCATGGGCTCAACGCTGCACAGCCCGACCTATGTGGGAGATAGATGGTCGTCCGAGTCTGGCTCATCCTGGAAAGGAGGACGTGGCACAGTAGCCTGGCCACGCCTAGCCGCAGCTTGCCCCTCGTCGGCAGCAAGTCTGCCGGACGGGTGAGCCTGGTTCTGTGTGGCGATGTGACATAGGTCTGCATGCAGAACCTCACGTGATACACGTGCTTCCTCTTGCAAGGTAGCACGTGTAACACAGAGTTCCTCCTGCAAGGCCTGGCTGGACAACCGCTGAACCTCCCGGCAAGCCTGTAGCTCAGCCGAGATGGTACGCTCAAGCTGTGCAAACCTCTCCTCTGCCCGCTGCCTCTGGGACATCATAAGGACACCCAGAGTGGATTTGAGGGAAGCATACTCCTCCCTCAGGGCATCCATGTGCGTCTCTGCGTGAGCAGCAATTGCTTGACGCAGAGACGACATTTCAGCCTGGCGTGCCCTGTCTGAGGCCGCCATGCCCAGCCTGAGCGAGCGGGCCGTGGACCGTGCCGCCTGCTGCTGGAGAAGCACCTGCCTAGCAGGGGGGAGCACAGATCGGGCCACACGCTCCATGCTCTCAGCGATGTTCTCCATTGCTGCCCCCTGCCGTTCTGAATTGGCAGTCATGTCTTGCTCCCACTCAGTATACTGCGGTTGCGCGCGGCGACCGCGTTGCCGGGCTTGACCCCTGCGGGACCCAAGGACCAGGGGTCCTCACTGTGTTGGCACCGCCCGCGGCTGCACAACTACATGCCCCCGCTGTCGTGATGTCCCAGGCACATCAGTGACTGGTGTGGAGGGTGACCCTGCATCCCGATCCACCACGGGCGGAGGAACCAAGACTGTCTGATCCCTCAGTGCAGGTGTCGCAGACAGAGGAGTGTCCACATCAGAATCACTCACCCCTGACACATGGACTTGATGCTCATCCAACTCAACATGGACGTCAGAATCGTCATCAAGGCTGGACTCATAGGCAGCCAGAGACAAGATGGGCTGTAGCACTTGGGGGTTTTCATGGCCTACCACCCCACGACCCCCACTTGTGCCGGGTTGATGTAGTGGTAACAACCCTGTGTCTGGCATGACAACACCATCCTCTGCCTCCATTGCGTCATCACCTGAAAAATAGAGAGAAAAAAGGTCAATACACATGTCAGAAGCACACAACACACACACACACCGACAACAAACGCATCAGGCAGACATGTGACACACAACATATAACCTGGCATGCATGCTGGGTCAACTTTGAATTGCTTCTGTGATCAGACCTGTTGAAAGGTGGCAGTTTCCATGGAAGTGGGTCTATGCAGTGCAGAAAATGTGTACGCCACTCACTACCTACATTTACAAGGACTCCATGGTGTGTGCCAGGAAATGTGAAGGCAGTGCAAGGTCAAATTCAGGCATCACATGCATTGTGCATTCAATGTGTACCATATCTAGAAGCCAAGCACCCCTCCATACCAGTACAAAGGCAGGGATGCCTAGCATGATATCAAAAGGCTGACCATACACCTGTATATTGACAGGCAGTGTTGACTGGCATCAACAGCTTAATGTGATTCAAGTGACAACACTGCAAATGAAGATGGGACAGTAAGCAGGACACATGATGAAAACTCTGGAGGCCGCCCACGTGTGAAGAAGACACAACAACAGTTGGACAGAGTCATTGGCCATTGAACAGGCTGAGGCCTGTGAGCCACACAGATTGTCAGACCCTAAACATGTGTGCAATGCAGTACTGAGCCATAGTTGACATGGGAAGGCTGATGAGATGCCATGCAATGTATGTCACCCAGGACTTGTATTACAGTGATCATCCAGTCAAGGGCACATAGGGGCATGCGTGCAATGCACATGGAGCATGAATGGGCACTCATGTCCCTGCGGGACATCTGACCTATGCACAGTACAAGTGAGATACCCTGCATCAAGTACTAAGGCTGTACCACACGGCATATGTCTGGCAGATTCTACGCTGGAAGTTAGCATCTACACAGGACGCATGAACAGGAAAGTACACATTGGAAAGATTGAAGCAGACCAGTGCAAAGGTGGAACTGGGATGAAGAGTGGCAGAGGAGGGGCAAGGGAGCATGCCTACATGGAGTCCCCGCATTCAGGCAGAGGAGACATGCATCATGGAAGCATTGCATTACTTACACATCAGAACCATGTACACGTCACATGTAGCGGCAATCATGCACAACACATCCCACAAGTGAAACACAAACGTCCTCAACAAACACGCATCAACACTCACTGGACTGGGCATCAAAGTCCAGCATCTCTCCCACTCCTTCGACTGATTCAGGTGGTATGAACTCTGCAACGAGTGCCTCATGCAGAGTGAGCTCTTCCTCCTCTGGTACAGTCCCACCGCCAGTCTCAGAGTCAAGTTGTAATTAGAGGCACGCTTAGCCTTAGTGCTGCGTTTGATGTCATTCCAACACTTTTTGCACTCTTGCGCCGTGCGCACCTCATGGCCGAATGAACTGATATGTTCCGCAACATGCTTCCAGTGGGTGTAACGTTGGGCAGCCGTAGTCTGACTATTGGCACACACTAGCATGTCACGGCTGTGGCCCCGCACGTAGCCCATGAGGAAGTCCAGTTCCTGCTTGCAGAAAGGCTTCTTCCTCGACGTGCAGGAGGTTGTGGCTGTGTGTGGGGTCCCAGCCTGTGCTGCAGGTGCAACCTTCCTCCTCTTGGACTGTGGCGCAGACCCTGGCTGGCTAATGCCGCCCTGACCAGTATGGCCAGTGGGTTCGGTGTATTGAGCCAAGGGAGTGGCAGGTGGAGGGACGACCAAAGGCCTGACTTGTGTCAGTGGCAGCTGGGTGCCCTCTAATGGCCCCTGCGCAGCAACATCAGCTGTGGCAGGGTCATTGACCGCAACGGTCCTGGTTGGCAGACTCACAACCGGGGTGTTGTTGGGTGCATCTGCCCCTGCACTTGCCAACACCCGGCTGTTCGGGGCAGCAGATGACATAACTGCCCCAGGGACACGTGTCTTGGTCTGAGCAGCCCAGCCTGCCCCTATGGTTTCCCTCCTGGCCTAATGGAAATCTACCAAGGGCTCCTCAAGTGCCAACGCAGCCTGCACTGGCAGACCCTGAGCCTGGGTGGCGGTGTCCACAGCTGCACCTGCAGCTACCACTACCCTTGGGCCCGTGGCAGTCGATGGAACAGACTGCCGGGTCACACGGGCGCCAGTGCCAGATGCAGAAGCTGCATCCCCCGGAACCACAGGGGGTGGTGGCATGACTGCACCGACACATGGCACAACATTGTGCTCAAGTGGCGCACCCCTGCCTCTTCCCCCTCTGTGGCTGCCCTGGACACCCTGGAGTCCCCCTACTCCCTGGTCACCACGGCCACGTCCCCGACCACGCCCGCCATGAGGTGTACGCCCAGCTGAGGCGCCCCTCACCTTTGGTGTCCTCCCAACCATGGCACAGATGTAGTAGTGCCGGCACAGATGGAGTAGTGCCAATGGGAGGTGTACACCACAATTGACCTGGGCAATTGGGGTGAAGGGGGTGGGAAGCAAGATGTTAACAGCCCCCCTGCACCTGCAAGGCTGTATGTGACCCCGGTGATGTAGTGACGGGTCACGCAATGCTCAGGCACCCCAAAACTGCAGTAAAACCGTGCACGCAACCCTGCAGCCTATGTGCGTGGATTCAACCTCCCGCAGTACGCGGTGGCACCCAGCAACACGAATAACGCGTACGCGTGGGACACGCAGGCTACTATGACATCAAAAATGGGTGCGATACACAGGGGCACCCGCAGTGGGAAAAATAGCGTGTGCGACTCACCATCTGACTAGCGTGATGCAGAAAAACACGCGTAGCCAATATCCCAGCCAAAAGAAGAGATACGTCCTTGATAGCTGTGAAGTTGTGATGGCGCGCGAAACAACAGGAAGCAGCAACACACGTCGGTCTCCACGAAAGGCACGTACAGCGAACTGCTGGCCCCGCTCACCTTTAACCCGTGCTGAGGGAAACGCCCACGCGCGTCACTTCACTTACGCACATGGGCCCTTTCCTCGGATTACACGCGGACGTGCAGTTTTTCATGCGCGCTGAAACGCCCATGCACGCCTGCGCGCGTCACGTCACAGAGGCGCTTGCGCTTGAAGGGCCTTCTGTCCAATGAAATTGCGTATGCGTGCAGACGCGCTTACGCCAAATCACTCCGTATCAAGCTGGCCACGCGTAAGCACACAGAAGACCACGCTCCTGGCCAGAAGGCCGAATTACTGCCCCCCCAGAGCCCCGAGCACGCTCCCACCTGCCATCTGCTGCTGCCTGACTGCCTGCTGCCCACGTGCCCTGCCATTTGCTGCCTGCACATCAGCCAGGGGTGCTGTTGCTGTGACCACCCCTGCTGGAACCGAAGACTCCCGACTGGGATTCCATCACTCCACAGCCCAGCCCCAGGACCCAGTTGCCCACCCACTCCTGCCTCTGGGGTTGTCATGTCGGGCACTGCAACATCTGGCACCACTGACAACCCCCAGCCAGAGAGGCAGAGGGGCACCAGCTTCAATGCCAGGGAAGTTGGTGTCCTGGTGGAGAAAGTCCTGGGGCAGTATGATGCCCTCTTCGGAAGTTCCTGCACCGACAAAGAAGGACGTACTCAGATCTGGACGGACATCGTGACTGCCATCAACGCGGAGGGGCTGGCAGTCCGCGACTTACAACATGTCAAGAAGCGCTGGGAGGACTTCAGGTCCAGGACCCTCAACAAGGCCCGCGCCTCTTGTAGGCAGCGGATGCTAAGGGGCGCCGGGGCCACTTGTCGGAAGATCAGATGAGGGTCCTGGAATGCATATCCCCAGCGCTCCACGGTCCACGTCCATGTCCTCGAGAGGCAGACCCGTCTGGAGTCGAGCGGTAAGTGTACATGCATCCTGATTGTAAGCTGTGCATGTGGTAATGTTTCAGTAGTGTGCAGGTTGCACATCTGTTTGTATGGGGCCGAGTATGGGTGGGGGTGTACAGGGCCGTGAGGCTAACACATGCAAGGGCTGTCATGTGTGAGACATGGATGGTGCTTGTGTAAGTAGGCTTGCATGCCAAATGCAGTTGTTTGGGCACGCATGTTTGGATGAATGTGTATGTAAGTAGGCATGTTTGTGATGTCACGCATGTATGTTGTTTTCAGCTGCATGTATCAGCACTGTGTACATGTGCATGTCTGTGTATTTGACAAGGGTGCAACAGCGATGCAACATGGATGCATGTGACAGCGGGATGTGGAAGCCTGATTGGCAGATGTGACATGGATGCCCATCTGAACACTGCGACAGTTGGCAGAGGTGTACACATGCATGCAAGTGTGGTGGTGTTTGTACATGTGTAGTGGACTCCCTGTGTTGCATGTGATGTCTGGCTCACCTTTGCCTGCTCATGCTGTTGTATGTGTATGGATGGTGCTGGCAGTTGCGATATGGCTGTGGTATGGCTCATGTGTGCGAGTTGAAATGACATGTGTGTTGGGGATTGTGATGACATGTCTGAGGTTTGCCAATGCCACTCATGTACAACTGTCATGTGTGTATGTGTCCATTGTACAGTGCCCTGATGTTTTGTTTCTCCCTGTCTGCAGCGTCAACTGATGAAGAGGGCGGAGAAGGTGCTGTGGAGCACAGCGGCGGGGATTGCACCGCCAGCTGGAGACGCAAGGCCCGGCTCCCCTCCCAGGTTGTGATCTCGTCGGGGAGTGAGGAGTCCGGTGCCGTGTCCCCGGCCGCAGCTGCCGGGGGGAGGTCCAAGAGGCAGAGGTTGGAGTTGGACTTCTCGGCAGCAGAAGGGGCAGCTGGGACCCCACAGGGCCCAACGGGGGAAGATGGCACGGTGTCATCCAGGTTGGTGGGGGGTTTGGTGGAGGAGGAGGCCGTGCAAGCAACAGAGACGGGGTCTGGAGGTGGGGATTCCACTGGTGCTAGTGGTGCAGTGCAGGACCAGGGACAGGAGGCAGCACAGGCCGCCGCGGAGGTGCCTGTGTGCAATCCTGTCCCTGATCTTGTCACTGCATCATCTTGCACCAGCAGGGATGCCTACGTCCAGACCCGTTTTCAGGCAGGGGATGAGCTCACGACAACTGGCCTTCCTCTGCCTGCGGACGTGGCTATCCGGGTCCGGGTTGAGCCTGTCCTGACTGGTGTGGCGTTGCTTCAACGGGCCATGCGAGGTGACCTGCAGTCTTTTCATGAGGAGACTGCACGTCATCTCGAATGGCTCGTTGACCGCGTCGGCCTACTGGGACAGTTCACCCAGGCCGGATTCCTCTGTTTGATGGGGCTTGCTACGACCCCCCTCCCCAACTGAACCCCCTATGTGCCAGTCGTCCTCCGTGCCATCTTCCCACCCATCAGTCACCTGGGTGCCCTGTGGAGCTGCCTCTGACGGTGCGGCCAGGCTGGTGGAGGAGGCATCCCTGCCACAGTCGGGAGTCGGACGTCCAGCAGGGGTGGCCACATCAACGACTGCACCCCAGCCAGCGGAGGATGTGCAGGCAGCAGGAGGCAGTGCACGGGCAGAGGCACAGCAGCAGCAGCAACGTGGTTGGAGCCATGATGGCTCGGGCCTTCGACATCGGAGGGGCAGGCATCGGCCGGAGGGCAGGAGGACCCTGGACGGGAAGTGTCTTCCGTGTGGCAGCGGTTGGGCCACGCCATAGATGCGGAGCGGCAGCGGGCGGAAGAGGCACGGCTCACGGTGGTCAGGGCGGAGAACGCCATGCGGAGGGCCCTGAGGCGGGCCGAGTGCCTCGAGGCAATCCACAGGGGGTTGGAGGTGGACACGTCGACGGCCCTGCGGACCCTCGAGGCCATGGAGGAGGACCGCCTCCAGGACATTGAGCATGAGTTCGATGATGCCCTGGCCTGGGACATCCAAAAGTGAGCCGTCGGACTAGCCCGCTGCCCTTGTAAATAGTTCTGTAGTTAGTGCTAGGTTTCCTTTGGTTTGCATTTTTTTTGGACCTTTTGGACAATGGGCCACATTTTTGTTTATAGTTTTTTTTTATTAGGTAGTGTTATTAGATAGGTTTCATTTCTTCTGTTAGGATCATGGACCCTGGATTGTTTATCTCTATATAGTTGACTGTTGGATTTTCATTTTTTTTAACGATTTACCCATGGAGCAATGGTTTTCAATTTTAATTTTCCATTGGATTTACCTTTGTGGACTGTGACTTTGGACACCTTTCCTTTGGATTATGATTTGTGCTTTTGCATTATTTCACGGACATGCTGGTTTTTATTTTTTTGAATTCCCATTTTAGTTTGTTTATTTTTGATTCAATTTATGTTGCTTTTAATACATATTTTTTGTTCAAACTTCAATGTGTAGTATCATCTCATTGGTTTCATGCATATCATGATATGGGTTTTGAGATTCACTGACACCCATTGGGTGTATGTGAGGGACATGTGTTCATTTCCAAACTTGCAATTGGGGTTCTATCATGTTATTGCCATTTCTAAGTGGGTGGATGCAATACTCGGGTGGGTGTTTGGCATTTGGAGGCTGACGATAAGGGCCAGGGATCTAGATTGTGATGACATGTTGGCTGGGGGACATGTGTGGGGGCCTGGTGGAGGGTGCCCCACAGTGCTGGGGGGTGGGGGTGCAGGGGGACATGAGTTGGACATGAGTGGGGGCCTGCTGGCAGGTGCCCCACAGTGCTGGGGGTGGGGGTGCAGGGGGACATGAGTTGGACATGAGTGCGGGCCTGCTGGAAGGTGCCCCACAGTGCTGGGGGGTGGGGGTGCAGGGGGACTAGAGTTGGACATGAGTGGGGGCCTGCTGGCAGGTGCCCCACAGTGCTGGGGGGTGGGGCTGCAGGGGGACATGAGTTGGACATGAGTGGGGGCCTGCTGGCAGGTGCCCCACAGTGCTAGGGGGTGGGGGTGCAGGGGGACATGAGTTGGGGCCTGGTGGAGGGTGCCCCACAGTGCTGGGGGGTGGGGGTGCAGGGGGACATGTGTGGGGGCCTTGTGGAGGGTGCCCTGCACTGCTGGGGGTTGGGGGTGCAGGGGGACATGAGTTGGGGGCCTGGTGGAGGGTGGCCCACAGTGCTGGGGGGGTGGGGGTGCAGGGGGACATGAGTTGGACATGAGTGGGGGCCTGCTGGGAGGTGCCCCACAGTGCTGGGGGGTGGGAGTGCAGGGGGACATGAGTTGGACATGAGTGGGGGCCTGCTGGCAGGTGCCCCACAGTGCTGGGGGGTGGGGGTGCAGGGGGACATGAGTTGGGGCCTGGTGGAGGGTGCCCCACAGTGCTGGGGGGTGGGGGTGCAGGGGGACATGTGTGGGGGCCTGGTGGAGGGTGCCCTGCACTGCTGGGGGTGCGGGTGCAGGGGGACATGAGTTGGGGGCCTGGTGGAGGGTGCCCCACAGTGCTGGGCGGTGGGGGTACAGGGGGACATGAGTTAGAAATGAGTGGGGGCCTGCTGGCAGGTGCCCCACAGTGCTGGGGGTGCAGGGGGACATGAGTTGGACATGAGTGAGGGCCTGCTGGCAGGTGCCCCACAGTGCTGGGGCGTGGGGGTGCAGGGGGACATGAGTTGGACATGAGTGGGGGCCTGCTGGCAGGTGCTCCACAGTGCTGGGGGGTGGGGGTGCAGGGAGACATGAGTTGGGTGCCTGGTGGAGGTTGCCCCACAGTGCTGGGGGGTGGGGGTGCAGGGGGACATGAGTTGAACATGAGTGGGGGCCTGCTGGCAGGTGCCCCACAGTGCTGGGGGGTGGGGGTTCAGGGGGACATGAGTTGGACATGAGTGGGGGCCTGTTGGCAGGTGCCCCACAGTGCTGGGGGGTGGTGGTGCAGGGGGACATGAGTTGGACATGAGTGGGGGCCTGCTGGCAGGTGCCCCACAGTGCTGGGGGGTGGGGGTGCAGGGGGACATGAGTTGGGGCCTGGTGGAGGGTGCCCCACAGTGCTGGGGGGTGGGGGTGCAGGGGGACATGTATGGGGGCCTGCTGGAGGGTGCCCTGCACTGCTGGGGGGTGGGGTGCAGGGGGACATGAGTTGGGGGCCTGGTGGAGGGTGCCCCACAGTGCTGGGGGGTGGGGGTGCAGGGGGACATGAGTTGGAAATGAGTGGGGGCCTGCTGGCAGGTGGCCCACAGTGCTGGGCGGTGGGGGTGCAGGGGGACATGAGTTGGACATGAGTGAGGGCCTGCTGGCAGGTGCCCCACAGTGCTTGGGCGTGGGGGTGCAGGGAGACATGAGTTGGACATGAGTGGGGGCCTGCTGGCAGGTGCCCCACAGTGCTGGGGGGTGGGGGTGCAGGGGGACATGAGTTGGGGCCTGGTGGAGGGTGCCCCACAGTGCTGGGGCATGGGGGTGCAGGGGGACATGAGTTGGGGCCTGGTGGAGGGTGCCCCACAGTGCTGGGGGGTGGGGGTGCAGGGGGACATGAGTTGGGGGCCTGGTGGAGGGTGCCCCACAGTGCTGGGGGGTGGGGGTGCAGGGGGACATGAGTTGGACATGAGTGGGGGCCTGCTGGCAGGTGCCCCACAGTGCTGGGGGTGGGGGTTCAGGGGGACATGAGTTGGACATGAGTGGGGGCCTACTGGCAGGTGCCCCACATTGCTGGGGGGTGGGGGTGCAGGGGGACATGAGTTGGGCATGAGTGGGGGCCTGCTGGCAGGTGCCCCACAGTGCTGGGGGGTGTGGGTGCAGGAGGACATGTGTGGGGGCCTGGTGGAGGGTGCCCTGCATTGCTGGGTGGTGGGGGTGCAGGGGGACATGAGTTGGGGGCCTGGTGGAGGGTGCCCCACAGTGCTGGGGGGTGGGGGTGCAGGGGGACATGAGTTGGACATGAGTGGGGGCCTGCTGGCAGGTGCCCCACAGTGCTGGGAGGTGGGGGTGTTGGGGGACATGAGTGGGGTTGCAGGGTAGTCCCCCGTGGTGTGGGCTGCCTGCAGGGGCCGTGGAGGTTGTGGAGCGAACACCTGGGAGGACCCACACGGCCAATTCACGTGTAGTACTCCACGGAACCCCTGAAATACACGTACCCTGCTGGTATCGTGTGTGAAACTTCCCGCGCACCCCAAAATACACATACCCAGGACATTCGCGTGTGGAACTTCCAGCGCACCCCTGATATAGACGTACCCAGCTGAAATCGCGTGTGAAACTTCCCGCGCACCCCTGAAATACACGTACCCTGCTGAATTCGCGTGTGAAACTTCCTGCGCACCCCAGTAATACACATACCACGCTCGCACAGGGCCAATCGCGTGTGAAACTTCCCGCGCACCCCAGTAATACACATACCCTGCTGAATTCACGTGTGTAACTTTCCGCGCACCCCGAAATACACGTACCCAGGACATTCGCGTGTGGAACTTCCAGCGCACCCCTGATATACACGTACCCTGATGGAATCGCGTGTAGAACTTTCCGCGCACCCCAGTAATACACGTACCCTGCTGAATTCACGTGTGTAACTTTCCGCGCACCCCGAAATACACGTACCCAGGACATTCGCATGTGGAACTTCCCGCGCACCCCTGAAATACACGTACCCTGCTGAATTCACGTGTGTAACTTCCCGCGCACACCGAAATACACGTACCCAGGACATTCGCGTGTGGAACTTCCAGCGCACCCCTGATATACACGTACCCAGCTGAAATCGCATGTGAAACTTCCCGCGCACCCCTGAAATACACGTACCCTGCTGAATTCACGTGTGAATCTTCCCGCGCACCCCTGAAATACACGTACCCAGCTGAAATAACGTGAGGAACTTCCTGCGCACCCCAGTGATACACGTACCCCGCTTGCCGTGCTGGTACAGGGTTAGCGCAGCCCTTTGCGCTGGATTGGGGATTTTGATGGCTTTTCCCTGCGCAAGGGGCGTTCTTGGGGGCGTAACTGGCGCTGCTGCAGGGTCGCTGCGCCACTGTGCGCCATGGCTGGTTTTGGTGGCTGGAATCCATGAATATGCTGTGCGCGGAAATGTATTTTGGCGCACGCGGCTGACGCAGGGATTCGCACGCGCACACTGTGCGCCAGCCGCGTGCGCCACTTGTGCCCTGAATTCTATGAATTACCCCCTAAGTCTTTGCAAAAGGTTATTACGGTCTGTACTTTTCCGGAAAACTGTTGTTCGATACTCCTGGTGTGTGATCCTTATTTCAACATCCAGGAAGTGTATGACTTTGTTCGCGTGTTCATGTGTGAACTGAATTCTGGGATCTATACTGTTCAGGTAATTGAAAAAAGCTAGAAGTTCAGGTTCAGTACTTGTACAGATACCAAAAATATCATATATATCTGATCCATATCGCTAGATTGTTATGCCAATGGATGTTTTTTAACACATACTCGGTTTCAAACTTGTGCATAAATGAGTTGGCGTACAGGGGTGCCATGGTGGCCCCAATCGCTGTACCTGCTACTTGAAGGAAGAATGAATTTTTGTATTGGAAGTAAGAGTTATTGCCAATGAATTTGAGGAGTGCCATTATAAATTCTTTCTGTGCCGGTATTTCATCTTCTTGTAAGAGTAACCATTCTACTGCCTATCTGCCCTGGTCGTGCGGGATGGATGTATAAAGACTCTTGACGTCTATGGTGAAACAGATGTGGTTGGAGTTGAATGGTATAGCTTTGAGTTGTTGTGGGACATGAGTGGAATCTTTGATATATGTGCTGGACTTCTGGATGATAGGTTGTAGAAAGTAATCTATATATTTACCCAAAGGTTCCAAGATGCTGTCCATTCCGGCTACAATTGGGCTACCAGGTGACTTAAGTGGATCTTTATGAACTTTGGGCAAGGTGTAAAAGTGAGGTATTCGTGGATGGGAGTTAGTCAAGAATTTTTTGGTGTTGTGGTTAATCCATTTCAATTCTTCTGCTCTTGTTAGTAGTTCCTCTAAGTTCTTTTTTATTTCTTCCGTAGGATCAATGTCTAATGGGGCATACGTGTTAGTATGATTGAGTTGTCTTATACATTCTTGATCATAATCCTGGCTACTCAGTAGCACTAAGCGCCCTCCTTTATCCTCAGATCTGATGGTTATCGATTCATCTCCATATAAATCTCTGATCAGTTTCAATTCATGTAGTTTCATGTTGCAATTTTTGGAGTGACCAAAGTTAATTTTTTCAAGGTCTCTGGTGACTTACTTTTGGAATATTTCAACAGATGGTACAGTAATAGGAAGAATGAAGTTACTCTTCCCCCTGAATTTTTTGAGATCAAGCAAATCGTCATCTGTATGGTGATCTTGTTCAAACTCCTAAAAAACACTTTCAACTTCATTTTACTGATCAGTTTATACAGTTCAATCTTAGACTCAAAGAGGGTGCTGTCATGGGTGGGAGCAAAACTAGGTCCTTTTTGTAGTCCTTTTTGTACTGAATTTTTTAACCCGTTAATCACATGGATGTATAGTCATTGACACTATGGGCCTCATTACACGGATGGCGGTGAACCATGGCGCTATTAGCGCCATGTTCATGCCGGTAAAATACCGGCACCGCCTTGGTGGAAAGAGGAATTACCGCCCTATTCCAAGGTTGGCGGGGCGGTAATTCCCCCTTCCACCATTGCCCTTCCCCATTCCCATTTTTGCCCCACCGGGCTCTATGGGAATGGGGAAGGTGCTAATTATGGTACCGCAAATTGCGGTACCGTAATTAGCTCCCTGGTCCCTTTGCGGGTTGGTTTTTAACGCCTGCAAAAAGCAGGCGTTAAATTCCCCAACCCGCAAAGGGACCTCATAGTAAGGCGGTAAGAATTTACTGGTTCCGGTAAAATACCGGTACCGGTAAACCCTTACCGCCATCCGTGTAATGAGGCCCATATATATGTCTGTTTTCTTTCTTTTTTTACCTTTATAGCAACATGTTGGGACACATTGATGCACACTGAACCGGTATGTGTTTACATATATTTTCTAAATCTATATGTGGTTACTTTATGGCATATAATTATTATTAAAAAAAAAATGTTGGACATTTTAGAATGAATGTATCATGTACCGTCCTGATGAAGGTTTTTTAACTGAAATGCATTGGCATCTGTACATGAAATCCGAGCCATTTTTGGCCTGGCATCATTGAATATGAAATAACAATATTCTTTAAAAGAAATATAAAGGGATGTGAATAAACATTTCTTCCAAGCAAATCATAATTTTGTTGCAAAGATTTATTGCAATAATTTTGATGTACGTTTAAGAATTGGAGCATTCTATAGTGCAGCCCTGCTCAGGGCCAACTGAGAGCACCAGTTTTAATAGAGTAGACTTACTCTATTTTTTTCTTGTTGATATTCAGTCCTTATGCCACAGGACCTCCTTACAACGAGTAGCCCCAGGACAAAACTTTACGAATCAAGATTACAGACTAGTGAATTAACTGTCATGATCTCTGCTTCCAAAAGATCAGGACTTGCCCGACTCCCTTGGAAGCAGACCCATAACCCCGGTTCCGAGTGCCAGCCAGTCCCAATTGGGACCTTTTGGACCCTGTCCTGGCGCCAGTGGCACCAGGCTCATAAAGATGCCCAGTCCCAGCGCTGGAAGCGCCGGGCTCATAATGCTTGGGTGGACTTACCTGCAGCAGACCATGCTGCTTACTTACCTGCCAGCTGCACCCCTGATCCTCTTCTGTTTGGGACTACTTTTCCTGTTGGGCGGGGCAGGAGCCACTCCCTAGGTTCAGAAAACTGGAACTCTTCTGGAAAGCAGGAACTCTTTTCTTACCTAGGCGTGGCTGTGGAAGGAGACACCTAAGCACTACAGGAGGCTATTTAAACCACACCCGATGGATGAATCTTGCTTTGCGTTATTCTGCATTCTCTGCAGCAGAACGCTCATTGTGTCTTCTGCTTCTGATCCTGGGCCTAAGGGAACAAAGGCTTACCATCCTGGAATCCAGTCTTCAGCAGCACCTGTAAAGACAAAGAAAGAACAGGTTAGCACTACGGTCTTCAGTGGCAGCGCATCTCTTACCTGGTCCATCGGCTGTCACCAACGCCTCGCGCTGCATTCCGGCATCTGAAAGACAAAGGCTTACCTACTCTTCGCATGCTCCGGAGGTCTTCGCTCTGCATTCCGGCATCTGAAAGACAAAAGCTTACCAGCTCTTCGCACGCTCCGGAGGCCTTCGGCGCTGCATCCCGCATCTGAAAGACACTCACGTGCCATTACTCCTTCCCACGCCGAATCCAGTGGGTATTCCAGCACCCTTCAGCTTCTCTAAAGCTCCGAACTTGTACCTGCAAGATAAAAGGGACAGTTAGTGCGCATCGTGAAGCAGGCTACAAGCGCTTACTTACGTGCTTCCAGGCGCTTCTATTCCTCACGCGGGTTCGATCCTCAACTCTCATCAGCCATCCGCCATCGCCGGAATCCTGCAAAACAAGAGATATCATTACAAAAGACTTTTAAGACATTTGAAGTGCCCAGAACTTACCGTTCGTGCAGTTAACGACGGACAGCAGTCCTCTGAGGTCAAGAGGCCTGCACCCTTATCCAGTGAAGAAACTGGTTACGGCACCCTGCCCCGAGGCAGATGGAGAGCTCGGCGTTCACTTACCTAAGGTGAGGGCGTTAACCTTTGGGGTTCTACAGGAGAAGAGAAAGGGAAGAGGAGAGAGGCTCCCAATAACCCCAGTTCATTAATCCCATATTTTCTATCTGCAGACATCTTACTCTTCGAGTCAGACATACAGTGCACAGAGGTCCAGCCCAAAGAGCCAACCGTGTGTTACACATCACCTTTGAAGATACGGCATTCACCCAGTCAAGACAGGCGCCTCTGCGGGAATCAGGTGAGCGTTACAGAACGCAAAGCCTACCGCAAAACTCCCACCCAGGCGCTATGGAAACCTCGGATACCGACCAGCTAGCCCAGTTACTTGGGGAACTAAGAGCAGAAGTGCATGCAGCCCGTCAGGAAACGAATGCTCTAAGAAGGGAACTGATTATTTCCAAGGAGCGAACAGACGATCTCGGTAGACAATTGCTACAGTCACAAGCCGGACAAACTCAGTTACCCGCATCAGGGGCAAATCTTCCTTCAACATCCTCTACGAACCCAGTGCAGATCAACCTACCTGGGAATGTACCTCTGGCTCCGCCCGAACGATTTTCTGGTGACCCAAAGAGGTTTGCAGTATTTATTAATCAGTGCCGGTTGCACTTCTTATGCCGGCCAGCAGCCTTTCCAACTGATCAAGCTAAGGTAGCTTTCGTGCTTTCGTACCTTAGTGGCAATGCGGCAGACTGGTCGATCCCTCTAGTTAATCAAGATGATCCGGTTCTCCATGATTTTCAAGCTTTTCAGCTCAGTATGGAAAAACTGTTTGCAAGACATTCACAGGGGCAGGCCTTGGACAATGAGCTCCTTTCATTGCGACAGGGTAATCAAGACCTTTTGGCTTATATTGCGTCTTTCAACAGACTGATAGTGGAAACTCGATGGCCTGAGGACAAAAGGATTACGCTGTTTTATAGAGGTCTACGTGGAGAGCTCAAAGATGTGTTAGCCCAAGTAGTGAATCCCCCGCAAGACTGTTCGGACTATATTGACTTAGTCGTTCAAATTGACCACAGACTGCAGAACAGGAAGGCCGATCGTTCCAAGTTTGATGCTCGAGTATTTTCCAAACCACCAACTCCTACCAAAGGAGTAGACTCCGGGGAACCCATGCAAATAGGGGGCCTGAAAGGACCACTAACACAAAAGGAGCGGGAAAGGAGAAAACAGCTGCAATTATGCCTCTATTGTGGAAACTCGGGGCACTTTCTTCGAGACTGTCCGATGAAACCAGCCAAGAAGGCAGTAGGAGCTGCAGTTACCAGGGTCACAAACTCTGAGCAGGGAAACGACCTCGCCCGACAAGAATAGAGGTCCTCTTGCCGAGCGTTAAAACCAGTTCCGTGACCTCGCATTTCGTGATACCTATGGTCCTCATTAGCCCTGAACATCCGGATCGATTACATGCGATTGAAGCTTACGTCGACAGCGGTGCCATCGGCAATTATGTGGATCATTAAATGGTTTTGAGGATGAATCTGACTCTTTGTCCAAAGGCTGTAAAGGACGTCATTACTACGGTGGATGGTACGGAGATAGCCTCCGGACCAGTAACGCATACCACCCAAGAAGTGACGCTAGTAAGTCAAGATGGACACCATGAGAAGATCGTGTTCGATGTGATCAAGGCCCCTCAGTTCCAGATTATTCTAGGAATTCCTTGGTTAGAGAAGCACAATCCTCAGATCGATTGGCGAGCAAGAACGGTTCAGTTTCCAGAATGTGTCTCTACTTGTCACCCTCGACCTGGTGTTGCACTGGCAGCAATTTCCTCGGAGGCTCCCCAGTTACCTCCTGAATACCTAGAATTCCAAGATGTTTTCCGGAAGGATCAGGCTAACTCTCTACCTCCTCATAGGTCTTATGACTGCCAGATAGACCTGATACCTGGATCTACTCCTCCTTGTAGTAGAATTTATGCCCTCACCGAGCCTGAGAATCTTCACCTCCGACAATACCTGGATCAATACCTAGCGAATGGGTTTATTCGTCCTTCCAAGTCCCCTGCTTCCTCAGCTTTGTTCTTCGTTCCAAAAAAAGAAGGGGACCTTAGAACTTGTATAGATTATCGCGCCCTGAACCAGATCACTGTTAAGAATAGATATCCGTTACCTTTGATCCCTGAACTCCTGGACCAAGTCAGAAAAGCATGCATATATACAAAGCTGGATCTTAGAGGAGCCTACCACTTGGTACGAGTAAAAGAGGGCGATGAATGGAAGACGGCCTTCCGCACCAAGTATGGGCTATTTGAATACCAGAAATACAATGTGAAGGTGGGCACCACAGAAGTTAGGTCCTTTAATATAGATAAAGTTCATTTAGGAAAATTGTGTAATATTTTAACCTGGAGCTGCCAGTCTATGATTGATCCTGTGGCATCCGGATCACACTAAACGAATTCCAAGAAAAAGTAAGGTAAAAATACCGTACTTAAGACTGGTGCTCTCAGTTGACCTTAAATAAGGTTGCTCAATCATATATAGCTCTTGCGTAAAATAATTCAAATGTCAGACAAAATATATTTCCAAATGGTACAAAGTTTTTCCAAGAGAAATGTTTAATTCACATTTCCTGGTTTTATATCTTTCTTGATTAGTTCAGATATTGCGAGGCAACTCAAAATCGATAGGTCAATTATTAACAATAGTACATATGCCAATGCATTTCGGTCTGAGACCATCTTCAGGGCTGTACTGAAGTGAGTGTAGAATCTGCACCGTGTTAACATCAATTATTCATCAGAATACACATAAATATAATAGATAATTCAAAATAAAGCAAGGCACATACCCCAAATAGATCCAAATGGATGTTGTACATGTAAGAGAAAAATAAATATGAAAAATATGTCAACATACATTATATCGCTAACCATTCATAGTTGTTTATCCTCTTTGTATTTTGTGTCCTGTACCTGCTAATTGTGAGTTGTCCTCTCCTATGAATGCGTTCGTAGAACGTCTCCAGTGTTCCTGTTAATTGCCAGAGGGGAATATATATTACTATTATTCTAGCTATATCCAATTGTGAAGCTATTTCAACCTGAAAAGTTAAATGGGCTCTTACCTGCACTCGTATGATTCGCGCGCGGGACCGATCGCGCTCCCTGTGAGAGCGAAAGTGAACTGCGCGCGGCCAAAAAATGCTTTTAAGGGTAGTCATGGGAACCTGGGCGGGGCGTCGAGCAGCAGCAAAGTTGCTGTCGCACGTACGCCTCGGGACCCACCGCCCTACGGGAGCGCAGGGGGGCGGGACTGTTGCCATGACCCCAAGGTGTGTGTATGCTCTGTGTTACTGATGATGGAATTAACTCGAGTGAAAGAGAGGTGTGGATAAAGCCTAGGCAATTAGTGGAAACTATACACGTGACTTCGTTCTATATCTGTGTATATGTTCTATGAATGTCAACCAATGTAGGTGTCAAAATAAGGATAGATACTGGTTGTGTGGAGTGGATCATGCGATCCATACCCATTCATACACTCCTAAATATTTTAAACTGTTGCATGATGTGCAATTAATACATGTAAGTGCAAAAACACCAGAAAACAACACCAAGTTCAATCACACGTTTTCAATGTGTCCCCAGTTGTATCTGGATCTAAGTCCATTGCGCTTCTTCATCCACGAAGAATTCAAAGACTTATTCTTGAACCAACCGTGAATCTGGCTTTTTTAGAGAAAACACATATAATTGATCTCTTCATTGATTCCCTTCGGTGTAAGGGAACTTAGTCTGTCTATCCAAAACGTTTCTCGTTGATCAATTCTTTTTTGTAGATCCTCGTATCTTTCTCTTCTTTGGACTCTTTCCAGGACTACAAATTTAATCTGTGCCAGATTGTGTTGTTTACTCTGCCAGTGTCTTGCTACTGCAGAGCTTGCAGTCTTGTTCCTGATACAAGATCTGTGTTCGTTCCACCTGATCTTTGCTGTGCGCTGTGTTTGTCCGACGTAGTATAAACCACAAGGGCATTTAATTCCATATATGATCCCTGCCGTGTCACATGTGGCATAGCATTTCAATTTGATTTTTTCTCCAGTATATGGATGATTTATGGTTTGTCCTTTCATGATATATCCACAGTTGCTGCAGTTGAGGCATGGAAATGTACCTATGCGGTCCGTGCTTCTCTTCTTTTGTGGGGGTCTCGTGTGGACTAATCTGTCTTTCAAATTAGAACTTCTCTGGTAGGCAAATGAATGGTTAGCGATATAATGTATGTTGACATATTTTTCATATTTATTTTTCTCTTACATGTACAACATCCATTTGGATCTATTTGGGGTATGTGCCTTGCTTTATTTTGAATTATCTATTATATTTATGTGTATTCTGATGAATAATTGATGTTAACACGGTGCAGATTCTACACTCACTTCAGTACAGCCCTGAAGATGGTCTCAGACCGAAATGCATTGGCATATGTACTATTGTTAATAATTGACCTATCGATTTTGAGTTGCCTCGCAATATCTGAACTAATCAAGAAAGATATAAAACCAGGAAATGTGAATTAAACATTTCTCTTGGAAAAACTTTGTACCATTTGGAAATATATTTTGTCTGACATTTGAATTATTTTACGCAAGAGCTATATATGATTGAGCAACCTTATTTAAGGTCAACTGAGAGCACCAGTCTTAAGTACGGTATTTTTACCTTACTTTTTCTTGGAATTCTATTTGAATACCAGGTCATGCCCTTCGGACTTTGCAATGCCCCGGCCGCCTTTCAATATTTTATGAACGATGTCCTCAGAGAGCTCATAGATGTGTGTGTTGTTGTTTACATTGACGACATCCTCGTTTATTCTTCATCGGAAACTGAACATCGGAAACACGTGAAAATGGTCCTCGAGAGATTGCGTCAACACAAACTTTTCGCTAAGTTGGAAAAATGTGTTTTCAACGTGACTGAAGTTGAATTCTTGGGATTCATATTATCACCTAGCGGAGTGCGTATGGATTCAAAGAAGGTCGATGCAATTCTCAAATGGCCATCGCCATCCTCCGTAAAAGGTGTTCAAAGCATGTTAGGCTTCGCTAACTTTTACCGCAGGTTTATCCCCGAATTCTCTCGAATAGTCCAGCCCATCACCGCCTTGTTAAAGAAAAACAAACGTTTTGAATGGTCTACCGAGGCGGAACAAGCTTTCCAGAATTTGAAGACTAGATTTATCTCTGCACCGATCTTAAAACATCCTCGCCCAGAACTCCCCTACATCGTTCAAACTGATGCTTCGAGTCTTGCCATGGGGGCAGTTCTATCACAAAAGGACCCAGTAACCAATCAGTTGCATCCCGTGGCATTTTGGTCCCGCAAATTCTCGCCTCCTGAAATCAATTACACTATTACTGATAAGGAACTTCTAGCTATCAAGTCCGCCTTTAAGGCTTGGCGGCATTATCTTCTGGGGGCCCGACACACCGTTACTGTGATTACAGATCACCGAAACCTGCAATATTTGAAAATCGCAAAAGCTCAATCCTCTAGGCAACTCCGTTGGGCACTATTCTTTGCCGAGTTTGACTTCATAATTACCTATCGACCTGGTACAAAAAACGGTAAAGCTGATGCCCTTTCTCGGATGGGAGTGGAAGAACATTTGATCAATCCTAAACCTGTACCTATCATTTCCGAACAAAGAATTCTAGGTGTAATCGCCACACAATCCATAGAGGAAATTAAGGAAATTAAGGATAAAGCAGGCTACTGGTAACTCCAGCAGACATACAGAATTGGCATCTGCAGGGAAAGGACTTTACGGTGAAGGACAACCTATTATATTTCCAAGAACGGTTATACCTGCCCAGCACAGATTTACAGAAAAAGGTAATCTCTTGTTATCACGATTCTTTAATGGAAGGACATCCCGGTATGACCAAGACCTCGGAAAAGATCAAGCGCTACTTCTGGTGGCCGTCATGGAAAAAAGATATCAGAGACTTTATAATGTCCTGTGGAGTATGCGCCCAAAACAAGAGTCAAAAGGAAAAACCAGTCGGCCTCTTAAGCCCTATTGACATCCCGCCTCGCCCTTGGCATACGCTTTCTATGGACTTCATCACCGATCTACCTCCATGCTCCGGATACAATACGATCCTAGTAATCGTGGACCTATTCTCCAAGATGGCGCATTTCATTCCACTCAAAGGCTTACCAACAGCAGCAACTCTGGCCCGAGAATTTCTCGAAAACATCGTCCGACTGCACGGTTTTCCTTCAGTTCTAATTTCGGATCGAGGTAGTCAATTTATTTCTCATTTTTGGCGAAGTTGCTGTCGGTCGGCTCAAATTGATGTGAGACTTTCGACCAGCCACCACCCTCAAACCGACGGACAAACCGAGAGGACCAATCAAACTCTGGAACAGTATTTGCGGTGCATGCTACAACAAACTGAAAAAACTTGGAAAGATATCCTTTGGATAGCCGAATATGCCTACAATAACTCTGTCCACTCGGGAACTGGGAAGACCCCGTTTTTTCTTTTATACGGAAGTCACCCTCGAACCTCGGAGTTGGATCCACTCCAAGATCTTGGAACACCAGCAGTAGACCACCTGCATTCTACAATCACCCAAGCCTTTAAGGAAGCCGTTTCTCACCTTCAAAGGGCTAAAGAACAATACAAGAAAGGAGCAGACCAACATCGGAAGGAAGCCCCCCAATATCAAGTAGGAGATCAAGTCTGGTTATCCACCAAATATCTACCTCTAAAAGGACCACGCACATTCAACCCAAGATACCTTGGTCCCTATTCCATCACTACCATAGTAAATCCAGTAGCGGTCTAGTTGGACTTGCCCCCTTACATGAAGAAGATACATCCGGTCTTCCACGTCTCTCTATTAAAACCCGTGCAACCTCAAACCCGACTAACTACATCTCCAAAACCTATTCTAGTTGATGGAGAACTCGAGTTTGAAGTCAAAAGCATCCTGGATTCCAAGATCTCCAAATCTAAACTATTTTACCTGATTGACTGGAAAGGCTACGGTCCCCAAGAAAGATCCTGGGAACCTGCAGAATATGTCCACGCGCCTCGTCTAATCAAAAGATTTCATCGAACATTTCCTAACAAGCCCAAACCCCCGGAGAAGCCCGGTTTGGGAGGGGCCTTGAGGGGGGGTGCTGTCATGATCTCTGCTTCCAAAAGATCAGGACTTGCCCGACTCCCTTGGAAGCAGACCCATAACCCCGGTTCCGAGTGCCAGCCAGTCCCAATTGGGACCTTTTGGACCCTGTCCTGGCGCCAGTGGCACCAGGCTCATAAAGATGCCCAGTCCCAGCGCTGGAAGCGCCGGGCTCATAATGCTTGGGTGGACTTACCTGCAGCAGACCATGCTGCTTACTTACCTGCCAGTTGAACCCCTGATCCTCTTCTGTTTGGGACTACTTTTCCTGTTGGGTGGGGCAGGAGCCACACTCTAGGTTCAGAACACTGGAACTCTTCTGGAAAGCAGGAACTCTTTTCTTACCTAGGCGTGGCTGTGGAAGGAGACACCTAAGCACTACAGGAGGCTATTTAAACCACACCCGATGGATGAATCTTGCTTTGCGTTATTCTGCATTCTCTGCAGCAGAACGCTCATTGTGTCTTCTGCTTCTGATCCTGGGCCTAAGGGAACAAAGGCTTACCATCCTGGAATCCAGTCTTCAGCAGCACCTGTAAAGACAAAGAAAGAACAGGTTAGCACTACGGTCTTCAGTGGCAGCGCATCTCTTACCTGGTCCATCGGCTGTCACCAACGCCTCGCGCTGCATTCCGGCATCTGAAAGACAAAGGCTTACCTACTCTTCGCATGCTCCGGAGGTCTTCGCTCTGCATTCCGGCATCTGAAAGACAAAAGCTTACCAGCTCTTCGCACGCTCCGGAGGCCTTCGGCGCTGCATCCCGCATCTGAAAGACAAAAGAAGGTGCGTTTAAAGACATTGGGCAACTTTATTACTCACGTGCCATTACTCCTTCCCACGCCGAATCCAGTGGGTATTCCAGCACCCTTCAGCTTCTCTAAAGCTCCGAACTTGTACCTGCAAGATAAAAGGGACAGTTAGTGCGCATTGTGAAGCAGGCTACAAGCGCTTACTTACGTGCTTCCAGGCGCTTCTATTCCTCACGCGGGTTCGATCCTCAACTCTCATCAGCCCGCCATCCGCCATCGCCGGAATCCTGCAAAACAAGAGATATCATTACAAAAGACTTTTAAGACATTTGAAGTGCCCAGAACTTACCGTTCGTGCAGTTAACGACGGACAGCAGTCCTCTGAGGTCAAGAGGCCTGCACCCTTATCCAGTGAAGAAACTGGTTATGGCCCCCTGCCCCGAGGCAGATGGAGAGCTCGGCGTTCACTTACCTAAGGTGAGGGCGTTAACCTTTGGGGTTCTACAGGAGAAGAGAAAGGGAAGTGGAGAGAGGCACCCAATAACCCCAGTTCATTAATCCCATATTTTCTATCTGCAGACATCTTACTCTTCGAGTCAGACATACAGTGCACAGAGGTCCAGCCCAAAGAGCCAACCGTGTGTTACACATCACCTTTGAAGATACGGCATTCACCCAGTCAAGACCGGCGCCTCTGCGGGGATCAGGTGAGCGTTACATTAACATAAGTCACATAGTAGTGCCCACCTTCACCCTTCATTCTTGCAACTTTTGTCTCGGCATAAAACAAGGTGGAGACACACGGATTGAATTTTCAAGACTCACCACATAATCAAACATATCATAGGCTTAACCACAAAAAGCTGAAACATTAGGCTTTACAGCTGAAGAGGCAGACACAATACTAGGTTTGATTAAAGACACTGGATTTAATACAACCACTACCAACAAAGAAGATCCAACACGGCAAATAAAACAACTAGAATACTTAATCCATAAGGAAATCAACCATAAACTACATGCAATAACACTTGGTAGATACCACAAAAACCAAAGAATACCCAGGGGCCTACGTATACAAATAAGACCCACTTTGTGTAAGGAAAGCAAAGAGTTTGTTAAAAGGTGGGAGGCAATACTAAATAAGTGCTCTTTGGACCTTATTTTATTAACTGTACAAGAATTGGCAAGAAATCTAAATGATGTAGGACAGGAAATATAGGAGATAGAGAAGGAACTAGTTGCAACTTTAAATAGAGAAGAAGTAGATGCCATTTTAGAAGATATCAACAACAAATTATCTGATTATAAAAAGGAGTTGGAAAGTAAGAAGATTTGGAAATTCAAATGGGATGCGTATGATTATTTGAAAGACGAGGTATACACCTGGATGGACAAATATGGACCCCTTTGAGGAAGCCCAAGACAAACTATATGATTGAAACATCAAGCTCAGGGACAGATACCAAAAGGGAAACTGCCAACCAAGAAGAAGAACCAACTCCAAATACCTCAGGAGCGACAGGCAATACAGAAACACCAGACAAAGACGGTGTACAAAGAGAACAAGAAGGGGGCAAAGAAAAATGAAAGGGAAAACCAAAAACAAGATTACAACAAAAGAAAACATAGTGATCAATTTGTCTTCAAGAGTCCTTACACCTATAGAGATCCAAACCCTACAAAAAGGACCTTTTTTGTTCCCACACATGACAGCACCCTCTTTGAGTCTAAGATTGAACTTTATGAACTGATCAGTAAAATGAAGTAGAAAGTGTTTTTAGTGAGTTAGAACAAGATCACCATACAGATGACAATTCGCTTGATCTCAAAGAATTCAGGGGTAAGAGTAACTTCATTCCTCCTATCACTGTACCATCTGTTGAAATATTCCAAAAGCAAGTCACCAGAGATCTTGAAAAAATTAAGTTTGGTCACTCCAAAAATCGCAACATTAAACCACATGAATTCAAACTAATCAGAGATTTATATGGAGATGAATCGATAACCATCAGATCTGCGGATAAAGGAGGGAGTTTAGTGCTACTGAATAGCCAGGATTATGATCAAGAATGTATAAAACAACTCAATGATACTAACAATTATGCCCCATTAGACATTGATCCTACGGAAGAAATAAAAAAGAGCTTAGAGGAACTTCTAACAAGAGCAGAAGAATTGAAATGGATTAACCATAACACCAAAAAATTCTTGACTAACTCCCATCCACGAATACCTCACTTTTACACCTTGCCCAAAGTTCATAAAGATCCACTTAAGTCACCTGGTAGGCCAATTGTAGCCGGAATGGACAGCATCTTGGAACCTTTGGGTACATATATAGATTACTTTCTACAACCTATCATCCAGAAGACCAGCACATATATCAAAGATTCCACTCATTTCCTACAACAACTCAAAGCTATACCGTTCAACTCCAACCACATCTGTTTCACCATAGACGTCAAGAGTCTTTATACTTCCATCCTGCACGACCAGGGCAGAGAGGCAGTAGAATGGTTACTCTTACAAGAAGATGAAATACCAGCACAGAAAGAATTCATAATGGCACTCCTCAAATTCATTGGCAATAAATTTTACTTCCAATGCAAAAATTAATTCTTCCTTCAAGTAGCAGATATAGCGATGGGGGTCACCATGGCGCCTTCGTACGCCAACTCATTTTTGCACAAGTTTGAAACTGAGTATGTGTTAAAAAAAATCCATTGGCATAACAATCTGGCGATATGGATCAGATATATAGATTATATTTTTGGTATCTGGACAAGCACTGAACCTGAACATCTAGCTTTTTTCAATTTCCTGAACAGTGTAGATCCCAGAATTCAGTTCACACATGAACAAACGAACAAAGTCAAACACTTCCTGGATGTTGAAATAAGGATCACAGACCAGGAGTATCGAACAACAATTTTCCGGAAAAGTAAAGACCGTAATAACCTTTTGCAAAGACTTAGTTTCCATCAACCCAGCTTAATCAAAAACCTTCCTTACAGTCAAATGTTAAGGGTCAAAAGGAAAGTCACCGATTCTTCAGACTATCAAGAGGCAGTGAAAGAAAAGGAAGACACATTTTTGGAGAGAGGATAGACCAAGGAAGAAATAGAGGCAGCCACTGTACGCACAGCCACACAAGACAGAGAAGAATTACTGAAACCCAAAACCAAGACAGAATCTACGCCCCCACTGGTCTTTGTATCCAAGTATTCTAGACAAAGTAGTCGGAATAAAACCAAAATTAAAACGAATTGGAACACTATAACTTGTGATCATAGAATAGAACATCTATTCAAGGAACTTCCTACTTTTGCGTATCAACGCAGTCAAAACTTAAAAGCCAAGTTAGTGAACACCAAACCACCCCGCAAGAAGAAGATTACAGACCGCATAGGCACATTCCCATGCTTGAACTGCAGTAATTGCAACTATATCATGAAAGGATCAACCATTAATCATCTACACTCTGGAGAGAAAATCAAATTAAAGGATTATGCTACATGTGACACCCAGAACATCATTTACGGGATCAAATGCCCATGTGGTTTTTTTTATGTTGGTCAAACACAACGTACTGCCAGGATTCGGTGGAATGAACACCGTTCATGTATAAGAAATCAGACAGCTACCTCAGCGGTAGCGAGACACTGGCATGATAAACATCACAGTTTGGCACAGATTAAATGTGTGATTCTTGAAGTGGTTCAAAAACTCAATAAACATGAAAACTTACAAAAGAGACTTGACCAGCGAGAAACATTGTGGATTGATCAATTGAGCACCCTGACACACAAGGGAATAAATGAAGAAATAAACTACATGTGCTATTTGTGATCACAAACAGCTATTCCCATTGATTTCTTATCGATTTTATGGTATTCCAGGATCACTCGGCTATTAGGATGATGAAGAAAATTTCACACATTCTCAATCCGCCCCGCTGCGACTTTTACGCTAGTTTCCAACATTTGTGTCTCAAACAGGACACCCTTCAGTATCTTCTTAATGCTCCAGGTCCTATGGAGCCTAACGCAATGAAAAGAAATGAATCGCTGCTTTCGAGCGGGTATCTACCGTTTAGTTTCACTTTCTAGTGTTGATATGCTGCCATGGTGATAGTCCCGCCTTCCGTGACCTCACGGGGGTGGAACCCAAAGCGTACATGCTTCTGCATGATGCCTCCAGGTCACCATGACAACAGTCAAATACTCTTGCAGACATTCGCGCGCATGCTCGTGCGAAGGCGTCTGCCATTAACACAGCGTTCCTTGCTGAGTAAGGTAAGAACCCTCCTCACTGTTCCTCATTTACCTGTCAAATAATTGCAAGCCATTGATTAGGAATTTCGTGGCTTTTACAGGAGCACGAACTGCAGCTAGTCTCTTCCTACACCAGTTGAAGAATCATTCGAGATAGCAGGTACGATCCATTTCCCCGACTGAATTTTTTAACCCGTCAATCACATGGATGTATAGTCATTGACACTATGGGCCTCGTTACACGGTAGGCGGTGAGCCATGGCGCTATTAGCGCCAAGGCTCAGGCCGGTAAAATACCGGCACCGCCTTGGTGGAAAGGGGATTTACCGCCCCACTCCAAGGTTGGAGGGTCAGTAAATCCCCCTTCCACCATTGCCCTTCCCCATTCCCATTTCTGCCCCATAGGGCTCTATGGGAATGGGGAAGGCGCTAATTATGGCACTGCAATTTTGCGGTGCCGTAATTAGCTCCGAGGTCCCTTTGCGGGTTGGATTTTAACGCCTGCAAAAAGCATGCGTTAAATCCCCCAACCCGCAAAGGGACCTCGTAATAAGGCGGTAAGGATTTACCGGTACCGGTATTTTACCGGTACCGGTAAATTCTTACCGCCATCCGTGTAATGAGGCCCTATGTCTGTTTTCTTTCTTTTTTTACCTTTATATCAACATGTTCGGATACATTGATGCACATTCAACCGATATGTGTTTGCATATATTTTCTAAAGGCCTCATTACACGGATGGCGGTAAGGATTTACCGCCTACCGTGTAATGAGGCCCATGTGGTTACTTTATGGCATATAATTATTATCAAAAAAACATTAAATGTTGGACATTTTAGAATGAATGTATCATGTACCGCCCTGATGAAGGTTTTTTAACCGAAATGCATTGGCATCTGTACATGAAATCCTAGCCATTTTTGTCCTGGCCTCATTGAATATGAAATAACAATATTCTATAAAAGAAATATAAAGGGATGTGAATAAACATTTCTTCCAAGCAAATCATAATTTCGTTGCAAAGATTTATTGCAATAATTTTGATGTACGTTTAAGAATTGGAGCATTCTATAGTGCAGCCCTGCTCAGGTCCAACTGAGAGCACCAGTTTTAATAGAGTAGACTAACTCTATTTTTTTTCTTGTTGATATTCGGTCCTTATGCCACAGGACCTCCTTACAACTAGTAGCCCCAGGACGAAACTTTACGAATCAAGATTACAGACTAGTGAATTAACATAAGTCACATAGTAGTGCCCACCTTCAACCTTCATTCTCAGTGTGTATCCCATAACACAAACATTTGTAGCTATACCTAAGTTCCTTTCAGAGCATAGTCCTCAACTTCTTTTACCAAAGATAAAGTGCAGATTTCATAAATGTGAGCAAAGACCAGCCCACACACGGTGACTCCACCCACAGCATACACATTTATGTGGGCTAATACTGCACAAAGCCCAGTTCCTGCAATATGGGGAGCAAAAACAGACCTCTAACCCTTACATAATCTGGGCAAAAAAATACCAGATGCGCAAGGTCCTCCAGGAATGCTGCACACATCGGGCAAGACCTTTCCGTACTCCCTCCAGACCAGGCTAGAGCTTTTTTATAATATGACATTCTTTATGGTATTTATGCTCATTATGTATCTGAGCAACTAGATCTTTTAGGAAACAGAATATTCAATCCTTCAGTTTTAGAATTAACAGTTATGAGACTCTTCTCTAACCCAATCTCTCTGCACGTTTTCCTGTCTCCGCCTCTACCAAACATCTTTCTTGAAGAAAAAAAGTGTTTACTAATTTGAAAAATCCCAAAACTGCTTTCATTTTATCAGGATTGCTGGATATATTGGAGTTCCATACCAGTTGCTATACATGGCAACTGCCTGGCATGCAATGAAGCAAAGGCAGCCCAGCCCCTACATAACATGTGCTCAACTGCTCCCCTCCTACGTTTATATTTGATATGTTGTGTGATCAAATATATACCAATTCCTGATCCATTGATCTTTATGTATCAAGGGCAGTCTTTGTTAATGATTCTCTCATATGGATGAAAGGGAGAGGCTGGTGAGAAAGCAGGTTTAGATGCAGTCCCTAAGGTATGGATGCTGACAAAGCAGCTGAGTTCATTCAGCCCACTTTAACCCCAAGAAATATTCCCAATAGGCCATCTTTCCTGAACTGTGGCCTGTCGGGTATAGCATGTGAACAAATTCCTGTATGGCTCCCGAGATCCAGAAGCAGCAGCGACAGACTGACAAGGTAAGGAGCAGGTGGGACAGGGGGTGAGGTAGGGGTGGGAGATAAGCTTGGCAGAGGGCATGGGTGAGGCAGTGGGAGAGTGGGGGTGGAGTGAGTGGGCCCAGTAATGGACCGCGTTTTGCTGGGGTGTCCCCTGCATAAGAATAGAGAGTTGGGTGGTGGAAAAGGAGCCTAGAGCCTCCTGCGGTGGTGGGATGTTTCCCACATCAGACAAGGGGCAGAGGGCTGAATGGGCCCATTAAAATGTTGCCTGCAGTGCCAAAGCCGGATCCAGGAATTCGGCTTTGGCAAAACAACAGCCAGAGCAGAGGCAGCTGCTGCTGCAGCAATGCATGTCCTAGCCTGCTGCAGTGTGATGTAGTGTTCTGTGATGTTGGCTCATTTTTGATCTTTAGGTTCCAATAGACAGATGCTGCCCAGCTGTGGGTCTCTATGAGGTCAAGTGTAGTTATCATTCCCATTCAGATGAATTGGACATTGGAATGTGTTCCCTAGAAGTCCTGGAATATGGCATCAGTGTCAGTTGCCCAATGTAGCAAATGCACTGAGATCAACTCTGTCCAGGACACCACAAAACAGCCTCACTACCACCCCCTAACTATGGTATATTCTGCAATCTACTTGTGGAAGCCAGTGCCACGCCTCTCCTCGCCAAGTTTTGCCACAGGGAGGGGAGGCAAGGCGAAGTTACAGAAGGCTAATCAAGTAGACTTAGAAATCCTTTCCTAGAAACGAGTTTCCCAACATGTTGGTCTGGATGAAAATAAAACTATAGTATGAATCTCATGCAGAGCAAAGATGTGTTTGTGAGCTCCTCAGGTGCTGCTCCCATACACACAAGTATATCTGGAAAATAGGTGCTGCTTGATTCTGGGGGGTCTGGCCCACACTTGCAGAAGGGCTCACAAACCTTGCCACCATGGAGACCAACTCTTAGGTGGCAAAGGTTGGACATGAGGCTCCTGAAATCTGCCCCACCCAAGGAGCCTGCTTTTCTTGCCCATCAGCCCCATCTTACTTTCCTCGTCTACATCTTACCACGCGCCCGTTCCTGAGTCGATCTGTACTAAGCCCTTCCCTTTTAACTTACTTAAACAATGCTCCCCTTATGCCTCCTTTTCTGGAGCAAAAGGCTTTTGGAAGAATTATGCCCGGCAGTAATTATGTTGTTGGCATTTCCTCCATTCTTTGGCTTTAATTTGGAAGAAAAACCTCGAGCCAAATACTGAAGAATTTCCCTCCAGTTATCCCCTAACCTTGTAACATGGCAGTGGGGTAAAAGTGGCAGTAAATAGGTTGCTGCATATCATGCTGTCAAGAAACATTGCCAGAAACTGTTTAGAACCCTTGCAGATTGTCTACTAAATATCATTGCATGTCAATTTCCACTTTGTTTCATATGTCAATAAAAGTCTATTCCATACAATCATACAGGCAGTTTTTGTGGTGAGAAAGATCTTGGGCAGGTCAGAAGGTGGGAAGGATCACTTGACAATGGTTATGTGGGCAAGTGGTCAACGCACTGCTTACAATGCATTAACAGCTCCTCTCTGGGGAGTAAAGAAAGTTTTCTGAGAAGCTCTATGCTGTCCACCAACACACACTGTGTGCATGCAAGGCTTTGATTAAAGGAGCAACACAGACATTTGGGCAAAACCCTCAATGGTAATAATTATACAACACTATACAAAATAAGCTCTCTCCTCTCGAGAACGTAGCACACACAGAAAAGGGGACAGCGAAAAAAACCTATCTGTCCCTCATGATGGCAACCACACTATAGAAAAAGGTGATGTACTGCCTATCTAAACAGTGAATAGAAAAGACAAAAAGACCTAGATGGCGAATAGCAATAGTGCAAATAAAAAAATGAAAGCCATATAATTAAAAGTGGGTACACTTGCGGAGGTATCTTACTTTTTAAGCCTTGTACAGCTATACCCCAAGGGTATTACTTCCCCATTCTAAAAAGGGCAAATCAAAATTATAATTGGGATGAGGTGGATATCAAATTTTGCCTAACGTTATACCACAGACAGAGGTCTGTTGATCATGAGAACTCCATCACCTTTTACTAGAAATCTTCTTTTACTAGAAATCTCCTGCTGCCTATTCTGAAAGTCCTCAAAACAAGCATAAAACTGAAAGCAATTCCACTATACTCCCTGTTAATCTTGATAGACTACTATAAAGCCAGGTTTTTCACCATCATTATTCATGGTTTTATATCATCACTTATTGAGGAGTGTGAGGAACCTGAGGGCATCCTCACTTCTACACCCCCAGGATCCTCCTCTCAGGTGGCCAGAGAAAGGCCATCGCTTTTGGATCCCGACCCTGGGGGTGGATATGTGAGGGCAGATCACCTGGGTGGAAGGACTTTGGGGAGTGGGCAGAGGATGTCTTTGGGTGAGACATTGGGCCTCATTACGACCCTGGCGGAGTGGGTTTACGCCAGCGGTATTCGCGGCGGACCCTTCCGCCCTACTACGAGTTCCCGTAGCGCCATGGAGCGTTTTCCGCCTGGTTTTTCCGGGCGGAGAAATCCATGGCGCTACGGGACCGTGTTGTTAATTACGCCACCGTATTTTACGGTGGCGTAATTAACGCCTTCCCCACTCCCATTATGCCCTATGGGGCAAAAATGGGAATGGGGAAGGGTAAAATGGGGAATGGGGATTTACCGCCCCGCCAAGGTCGGAATGGGGCGGTAAATCCGCCAACCCCCATGGCGGTATCGGCAGCTTTCCGCCGTGCTCCATGGTGCATATTGCACCACGATCTCCGCCAGGGTCGTAATGAGGGCCATTGTATCCCCTTTTCCATTGTCAGAAAGAACCTTCCCCACCTGCCTTCATAGGTTATTGTCAGCCATTCCCTTTTTCAAACACACAAAATATCCCACAGCCATTTCCCTTTAATACTGGGATGAGGAGGAGGCGACTGGGATGAGGAGGAAGCGACTGGGAGTCATGCACACTCCCATGGATTCACACCACTTTGCTACTGAGACGAGGAAAAGGACTGTAGAGGAGTACCATTGCAAAAGTCAGGCATGTCCTGCTAATAGGCTTGATTATTGTCAGTCAAATGAAGACAAGGATTTGCATCGGCAACCATTTAACAGGCCACAGGTATATTAAAGGAGAGAAACCTGCCTGCAGGATAGGACGTGGCTGACAGATGTGGAGCAGGCTGGAGAGGGGCAGACGGGAAGGACACTGTGTGCAGCAGAAGGGTGAAGGTGACGCCTGGCCCCGAGCAGGCCGTGCGAGGATTGATACAGCTGCAGTACCCATTCCTTGTGTCCACAGCTGGAGCTGTGGGACACTGAAAGCTCACGAGCAGTGCAGGCCACTGGTACCTTCCGTCAGGAGAAAGCAGAGCTACGTGCAACAAGCAGCAAGGTTTGAAGATGGCGAGAGAGCCATCTGGGTGAACTATTGAAAACCTGGATAATTACAAAGTTGAACTGGAACTGCTTATTTGAAAGCCAAGAGATGTGAACTGATTGTAGGTTTTGAAGCTGGAAGAGCTGACTTCTTGGGGAAGGGAACCCCAAGCCTTTGTAAACTGTGTTGACCTCTTGGTGAAGGAAATGCCAAGGCCTTTTGGAACTGTTTTGAACTTGGGGAAGGGGATGCTGGAAAGTACGCCAGGAGCTAGAAGAAGCTTAGAACTTTATTTGCAACACTGTTTCTTATGTTGCTGACATCCCTAAACATTATTTATCTTTAGTTGTGAGGGCAAGAGTAGGTTTTGGACACAGACAGACTTTTCAGTCAAACTTACTGACACCGAATATTCATAGTTTCTTTAGTTAGGGAAATCACAACTTAGCATAGGGCAAGTTAGGCCTTACTCCATCCTGACATTTTAGAAAATAAATCATTTTATTTAGAACATTGAATCTGTTGTCTGTCTTACTTCATGGTGCCTTTACAGGAGACAAAAAAACATTTTAAAAAGTTTCAGCTATTCTGTATTATTATACCTTGCAATTATCTACAATGGCATCAAAACCTTTTGCACTTACTTCCAAAATGCTCATCGTAAGGGAAAACATCAAGGCACAGGAAAAATATTCTTCTCATGGGGCAGAGGTTTCTAGAAACCCACATACGTCGGGCCAGCTATGGAAAGCAATTCACCTCAAAGTTACTAACTAGAATTACCAGTTAGGCTGGGGGGGAGCTGCAGTGATGAGCTCACCCTCTTTACGTTATGTCAAAAGAGCATCATTCACCCTTACCTGTCATGGTTGCGTCCTTGCTCATTGCGTCTGGCTGGTAACGGTCATTCCAAACCAACCATTTGCACCGGAGACATTGTGCATTTGTGAGGGGCTAAAACTTCTCCCCACTCTCGGAAAGCATATCAGGTGATGCACCTAAGCCTCATGTGCGTTGTTGCCATCGCCACCACTAACGCTCATGCATCAGTAATAGTTGCCACTAGAAAGACGGCAGTTTCAAATGCACATCAAGTACTGCGTGCAATGTTCGAGTGCATCGTTGCCTCTGGAAACACTGATGCTCGATCTGCACCTAGAAAAATGCTCACAAAAATATGGCAACTTTCTGCAGTTTATTTTAATTAATTCATTTATTTATTTATTTGTATTGCGCCGAACTGCCCGCAGGCATTGGGGTGCATACATGGAGACAAAGACAGATGATGAGTCCACAGTGTGAACAAGACAGTTACATAAAATAGGGAGAGTTAAGCAGTTTCAAGGCTGAGGTTCTTACATTAAGGTTTACTTGAAAAGGACAGTTTTAAGCTTTTTACGAAAGGAGGAGTGATTAGATTCAAACCTAAGGCAAGTCGGCAGTTTGTTCCAACTAACTGCTGCACGGTTGGGGAAAGCTCTACCCATACCAAGTTCTTTTTTATGCTTCATGACTGTTATTAGACCCTTGGCTTCTGATCTTAGTGCCATAGAAGGGTTGTGGAAAGTGAATTTAGACTTCAGATAGTCTGGTGCTTTGCCATACAGGCACTTGTGTGTCAGGCAAAAGGACTTAAATTGTATGCGGTCCTCCATTTTCAGCCAGTGGAGGTCCCGTCTGGCTTCACTGATGTGTTCATTTCTTGCTTTTTGTTTAATCGTTCTGATCGTATTATTTTGGACCAGTTGGAATGTGTGCATGCTTTGTTTACTTGCACCTACGAGGAGTGCATGTCTGTAGTCCAGACGCGATAAGATGGTAGCTCTTGCTATTGTACCGCAGTTTTTTCACTAGGTAGGGGTCTAATTGCTTTGAGCAGTCTGATGTAGTAGTTACAATTTTTACTAACGTATATGGTTTGAGCATCAGCATTAAGGGAAGCTTCCAGGGTCATGCCAAGTGTTTTAACCTTTCCCGCCACTTCAATACAGGATTCTTTGATTTGAAATGCCTGGTAGTCAGAAGTGAATTTGGCTCGTGCCTGGGTGGATCCAAAGACTGTTAACCCAGTCTTATTGCTGTTTAGGCACATCCAGTTGTTATCCATCCACTCTTCTATATTCTTTTAAAGTACGTTTAATGTAGTACTGTCCTTGGCATAGTCCCCACTCAGTTCCAGAACCAGCTGAGTGTCATCAGCATAGTTGGTAAAGAACACCTGGAGATGTTCTAATAGCTCGCACAAGAAACGGACGTACAGGTTGAAGAGCAGTGGTGACAGACTGGCTCCCTGCAGTACACCACAGAAGATGTTGAATTCGGATGAGAATTTATCTCCCAATGCACTCGAGAGACTCTGTTCTCAAGGAAGGAGGACAGCCAATTTATTGCTTCCTTGGAACAGTTTGCAACTTTATCAAGTGCTTCTTGTAATAGCTGGTGGTCTAACAGATCGAATGTGGCACTGAGATCCAGAAGGACTAGTAGGCCAGCTTTTCCCTTGTCCATAATTCCCACCATTTTGGTCTGTAAGTCTAACATTGCTGTCTCAGTGCTATGTACGGCTCTAAAGTGTTTTCACATTCTAATTGAGATGGAGTAAAGACAGAGGCCAAAGCCTGGGGCTTATCTATAGATTTGAGAATATCAAAGAGTTTGCTAGCTGAATTAGAGGAAGCTTCAATTTGACTATTGAAGTAGTTCTTCTTAGCCTCATTGATGTTGTTCTTATAGGATTTTTCTAGGATTTTCCAGCTGGTCTTTTTGCCGTCAGTTGGGTTCTTTAGCCAATGTGCTTCGCTGCGTTTCTTTTCCTTCTTTAGGATAGTTAGTTCAGAAGTGAACCATTTATGATGGTTAAGATTGGACCTGAGCGTTTTTTTCCGATTAGGAGCTTTCTGATTTATTAATATGAGCATCTGCACATAGCTGTGAGAGCACTATTCTTATTGTCCACACAAATTATTAAATTAACACTATTTGGCCAACCCGAACCAATGCTGACAGAATCTCGGCTTGGTTGGTTAGTTGGAGGATGGTTCTACTGTTATCTGCTCTGTATCTCATCACATCTGAATCTCTGTTTGGCATAGTGAGTCTCATTTTATTCCTATGCTGGAATAAAAAGATTACAGGGTTCGTCAATGAAATACAAACAGCCCTTGATCTCAATGCTGGTTTCTCATGCTAGGACATATTGGGCCTCATTACGAGTCTGCTGGTTCAGAAGCAAGGGTGCCGGTAGCAACGTACCTGCACCCTTTTCGGACTGGCAGACTACAACTCTGCCTACTGGAGCAGATGTGCCCGGCAGGTATGACCTGCTGGGTGCAATGGCTCTGGAAAGCAGAGCTGTCACGGAAGCGCCAGCACCGTTAGCAACGGTGCTGGTGCTTCAGAGTCCTCATTCCCATGGAGTCCTATGGGACTCCTCGGAATGGGGACTAACATTTTCTGTCGCCTGACTTCCCGATCTACTGGGACTTGTAATGTCCCGGTGGCACTGGGAAGTCAGGCTCCAGAAACGGTGTTACAGGGTTGGCGGCAACCGTCCAGTGGTACCGGTGGGTTACCGCCAACCTCATAATGAGGCCCATTCTCTCAACATTCATGACTCGATCACACTACCAAAGGAACACATTCAAGCTTGTTTCCAAATAGTGCTGAAGAGGTGTCATAGGGTAGCTAGGATTTGCCAGCACATGTTTTCATTTAAGCCCTGTACATCGGTTTGCAGTCATTAGATCCAATATTGTTCTCTTTTTAACAATATCGTGAGCAAGTCGCTGCCGCTCCTTGGTTTGGGTACTTTCTCTTAACTTGTCCATTTGAACAGATTTTCAGTATGGTTTTCTTTTCTAAAATGTTCCATGAGTGGAGCCATAATTATTTTCAGTTCTAATCCAGGATTTATGCTCTATAATCATTGTTTTGGTTTTCCTGTTGGTGATTCCTACATAGTGCAAATTACAGGGAGATGTAATTAAATAAACCATGTCTGTGGTGCTACAATTGGTCCAATGTTTTCAGACACAGGAGGTATAGAGGCACACATCTAGGCTCCTTGTCGTCTGAGAGCAGACAGAACAGGACCCACATGTCACGATGCCTGCCCCCGGGAAACCAGGTTTGGCCCAGCTACCCCGGAAGCAGGCATCATGCCATTTAATGCAAGCCTGTGAATTTGAAGTTAAAGACATCTTGGACTCCAAGAGGGTTAGGTCAAAACTCTTTTACCTAATCGATTGGAAAGGATACGGACCCCAAGAAAGGTCCTGGGAAAGTAGTGACCATGTGCACGCGCCCCAATTGGTGAAGAAATTCCACCGGGAGTTCCCTAACAAACCAAAGCCCAGAGGAAGAATGACTTTAGGAGGGGCCTTGAGGGGGAGTGCTGTCACGATGCCTGCCCCCGGGAAACCAGGTTTGGCCCAGCTACCCCGGAAGCAGGCATCATGCCATTTAATGCAAGCCCATGAACCCCAATTAGGGGCTATTTGGGTACAGTCCTGGCGCCTATGGCTCCAGGCTCATAAGTTCAGAATCAGTCCTGGCGCCATGGGCGCCAGGCTCATGGTCAAGGACTTACCTGAAGCAGACCATGCTGCTAACTTACCTGAGGCAGACCATGCTGCCAGTGACCAGAAGTCAAATGAGGCCTAGGAGTGACTATTTTTCCATAAGGAACTATTTTTTACTCGGGTGGGGCCGCGGAAGGATACTTACCTGGAACTACTTCCAAGGCTATTTAAACCACGCCCTGACAGCAACCCATGCTTCGCGTTATTCTGCACCTGCAGCGTAACGCTCATCGTGTCTGCAGCAGCTTCCAGTCTTCAGCCACGCCCGCCTGGATGCCGGAGCTCCTGAAAACCTGAAAGAAAGCAGAGGGAAGGTTAGAACCGGAGTTTTTACCTGCAATCCTTACCTGAATCCTGAATCTTCTTGGCTCAGACCTAGAAGGAAGAAATCATCAGAGGCGCGCCGCTTCGCATCCTGCAGTGCCGCGCGGGAACTCACCTGTAACAATCCTCTGCATTCCATCGCGCTTTTCAGCATCCAGCGGCCGCTCTCCAACACCTGTGGAAATAAAGACAATAAGGTGAGCAAGGGAGCATTCCCAGACAATAAAGGCAATCCCCAGGACTTACCTGATACCACAGGGGATACTTACTTCATCTCGGGTCGGCGCGGCCTCCACAGCTTCTCCGCCGTATCCCAGCCCCAAAGGGGAAACAAAAGCAACACAAAAGCGCAAGTAGGGGAAACCGAATTCCGCTACAGACTTACCTGGTTACTGCCTGAGACCGCAATCACCAGAACCTCCACCGATTCAGCGCTTGCAAAAAGAAAGGGTCACAGGTTAGACCAGGTCCTCATTATCGAACTGAACAGAATCCATAAACACTTACCTGCATCTTACTGGTTGCCACGTGGAACTCTTCTCAAGAACTATTAAGGCAACCTAGGGAATTTGGACAGAGTGAAGGCCAGACGTTTTTGAACTCTTTTTCAAACTATTTCCTTACGGAGTCAATACCGTTCTGCAACTGTCCAACATCTCACACCAGTGAAGTAACTGGTCATCTACGCGCCCCTGCGCTCGAGGCAAGAAAGAGAGCTCATCTTTCCAAACTATCAGGTGAGAACATAGCAAGAGTTCGGAAGTAATTTGTGGGAAGAGATCGCAGGAGTGGGGGAAGGTGGGGTTGACGCCCAGTCCCCACAGGTGGCTAATTCCCTTTTCTCCATTACAGAAGAATATTCATACGGGCAAAACAAGCTAAGCTGGGTTGTCCGGTCCAGTCCGTCATTTCGGCGCTCCGTGTGTCGCTGGAAGAGGTAACAACAGCCCAGTTCAGATCGACGCCCCCGTGGACACCAGGTAAGCGTAACACCACATGTAGTGTCGCTTAAAGGATGTGAAATGTCCCAAAGTGTAGGTTAATGAATGGAAGGTATATGTGGGCTTTCTGAGTGGCTAACTGCCCAGGAACTTTCACTTTGGCTTTGCGGCAGCAGACAATGGGCCTCATTACAAGCATTGGGAGGTAGCCATGCCGCTTTTAGTGGCATGGCTACCTCCATACCGGGTACCGGGTACCAGGTCCGGGTTCCTGGAATGGGGACAAACCAGGCCATTCTGACCTTGGAGGGCCCGGTATTTCCCCATTCAAGGAACCCAGAAATGTAATGAGGCCCAATGACTCCAATGCCAATACTGCAATAAGGCTTGCCAACACATTGCAAGTGCCATTTTACATATTGTTTTACTTATGGTAACTTGTTTTGTCAACGACTGATCTCCTATCTGTAATATGCTTGCGGTGGCACACAAGTTTGGCTCTCATTTCAGTCGTTCTTAAGGTGAGAAATTATTTGAGTGCATTGCTTGTGCAGCACAAACTCCCATACCACCATACAAACAGCGAAAATGGTCTGTTCCAACCTACTGGAATGCAACATTGCATATGCTTGATCTGCTGTCTGAGCAATGTAATTCTATGAGTGACTACAGGTACAGTTAAATTCGAGCAGTGGGTGGGGCCATCTTCACCCTGACTCAGGGGCAGCTCGTTCACAATATCTGCTGTCTGCTATGGTCCATTGAGGAAACTACACCGCATGTGAGCCAAAGCTCTGTATCACTGTGTGAGGGTCTTTCAATGATCTACTTGTTGAAATGAACCGGCCCATAAAAGCAATGGAACAAGACAACATGGGTGAAAGAGCACAGCTGGTGACAGAAATGCTGGCAATGTATAAAATGCATGAAAGAAAACATTGTTTATCTTTTGGCATCATTCATTGACTCCGGTTTTAAGGTGAAAGTTGCAGCATTTCCGACTGTGGGCTGTAGGATGACACCTACAGAAGACATTGGAATGTGCAAGACTGCACTGAGGAGTCATTTGCAATTTCAGTTGCTTGCAGAGCAGGGGCTTGAACTGCAGAGGCGTAGACAGGGTAGGGCCTGAGCAGGCAAGGCCCACCCAAAATCTGTAAATGCCCACTCAGAAGCATGGTGTGGGCATTTACAGATGTTAATGTCAATGCAGTGGGCCCAACTACATTAAGTTCAGGCCCCACCTGTTAGACAATCCTGGCTATGCCTCTGGCTTGAAGGACATGCAACAACAAAAGAAACAACCGAGCATCCCCAATATCCAGTCTGAAGTCTGCCCTAACCTGGTATCAAACTCTACAGTGCAACTCTGTCAGTCAAAGGGGCACCCCATGTAGCGTGTGCAAGTCTCACAAATAAACGCCTGTTCGACTCACTTCCAGATTATATATTCTTCAATGTGTCTCAGCCTGGGCAAGCAACAGGTAGCAGTAGTGAGCATACAGCTACACAGTGGGTGAATGCATATTTGAGTGGCACATGGCATCTTGGCCAGAACGATGTCCTACTTCAGTGCAGTCTTGGATCTCCAAGCAGTCTGTGTAGTCAGCAACACTTGTCTGTGTAGCCATTGACATCCTAATCTGCCCTCCAGCTAGTGCAGAGAGCACTTTTTAAGTGCTGCTGACACTTTTGTCTCTGACCACAGGAGAAGCCTTTCTGTATCGCATGTAGAACCAATGGTTATTAAAATGAACCAGAACCAAAGGATACCTTTGCTTCACGAGTACAGCAACATGATCTTTAAAGTCAATAGCAGATTATAGTTGAGACAGATGATCACCTGCTGTGTCCAAGTGGAAAGGGCTGCCTGGGAAGTGGATAGGGGTAGACACTACAGTGGTTTCCATTGATACTACAAGCTCGGGCTTTAGAGATTAAATTGTGGTGTGGTGGTGGTGGATGGTCCTGACCGAAGTGGTGTTGAGAAGCAATTCTGATGGCACACCCACCCCGAGTGTGAAAATGCATGTTTGCTGAATTTTGTGTGTCTACTATCAGAGCATAACACAGATGTGCATGACAAATTGACTATAGATGTTCCAATAACTGAACAGACTAATTCACACACTAAATATTTACATCTATTCTGTCTTTTAGTGGTGAGGGCACATACCCAATGTGTACATCTATATCGTTCTACAGTTGGCAGGGCACACACTCATTTTGTAAATCTCTTGTGTCCTTAAATGTTTATATCTCTCTTGTCTCGCAGGAGTGGGGGGTACAAACTGAATTTTAAATCTCTCCTGTCTCACTGAGTTGGCAGACAGCATGAATGTCTACATCTCTCCTGTGTCACAGAGTTGAGAGCACATGCTCAATTCGTATGTCTCTCCTTACGTGCACGGGTAAGGACACATACTAATTGTTTATGTCTCTCCTGTTTACAGGTGTGGGAGCAGAGTCTGCATTTTTAGATCCCGGTTATCACACAAGATTGAAGGCACACTCAATGTTTATGTCTTTCCTGTCACCACATTGGTGGGGCACATCATTAACTTTTTTGTCTATCCTATCTCACAGGGATGAAGGCACACACTCTATTTGTACATCTACCGTGTCTTGAAGGAGTGCAGCATGGCCTAAAATTGTATGTCTCTCCTCTCTCACAACAACCAGGGCCATACTATCTTTTTATGCCTCTCCTGTCCTGTAGGGGAAATGCCACTCACTAATTGTTTATGTCTCTCCTGTCTCATATTGGTGGGAGCAAAGCCTGAATGTTTACATCTGTCCTACCTTACAGGAATGAGGGCACACACTTAATCTTTATGTATTTCCTCTCTTGTGGCGTGAGGGCATACACCCAATTTTAAAATCGTGCCTGTCTTGCATGGATGAGACCCCAACCTGAATTTGTGTTACTCTCCTGTCTCACAGGAGTGGGGGCATAGCCTAAATGGTTTCATCTCTGCTTTCCCAAAGGAGTACAGGCTCACACACAATGTGTACGCCTGTCCAGCATGGATGAGCCCACACACTCGATTTCTACAGCTCCCCTGTTTACCGGAGGTGGGGGCACAGCTTGAATGTGTATCTCTCTCCTGTCTAGCAGGGATCAAGGCACACACTCACCTTTTACATCACTCCTGTCTTGCAGTTGTGGGGGCACTGGTACGCACCTTTTTGGTGAAAAGAAAAATAGTTACCTTTTTACAGATTTATTTCACCACTTTTTTTACTGCAAAAAGGTAGATGGTTGGTCAGGGTTAGCTATATAGTAAGAGGGAATGTGGGTAGATGCGGAGGTATGCAGCTGTCTCCCACTGCATTTTACAGTAAAAGTTCAGTAAAAGGAATTTTCACTTTTTTACTTTCTAACAAAAAATACATTGTTCTAACATAGAACCGAGGCACACACTCTATTTTCATGTCTCTCTCCTGTCTAGTGGGGGAGTGGGGCACAGCCTGAATTTGTATGTTGTTCTTGTCTCCCAGTGGTGAGGGCACACACTCAGTTTGTACATCTCTCCTGTCTTACAGGGGTGGGGGCACAGTTTGAATGTGTATGTCTCTCATACCTCGCATGGATGAAAGCACACACTCAATGGTTATGTCTGCCCTGTCCTGCATACTCAAATTGTGCCTCACCCTCACCTGATTCAAATTAGGGGATAAGTAAACCACGTCCACTGCTTCCAGATTACTGTACTCTCCTTGCACGAACAGCACCACACCAGATTCCTACTCCTTCACTCTTGCCATGTTTCCCAACAAAAAAACAGGTTCTTGTAAACAAAATAAAAATACAGGTTTTTTTACCCTCAATAAAGAAAAACAGAAAGTTTATCAACTGATATATCCAAAGTTTCCCTAACTAAAAACTATCTCCCATATAAATTGCCTTTAGAAAAAAAATATAGGTGTCCCCAAAGTATGTAACAAAGTTTTCAAATTCAAATGAAAACACAAAAGAAAAGGATTCTCTAAAAAAACAATTTACATGGCTTCCCAAATAAACTGCATGAGTGCCTGGCACGCAACATAAGTAAACCAACATAAGGGTTTCAGAGGTAAAAACAAAAAGCTTTCAAATCACAAATAACACACATGGTCCTCAAAGAAAAAAGAAATCCTGCCTAGCCCCTCAGAAATCTCTCTCTTTCTCCAAATCCTTGTACGGATCAACGCTGCCTGCCTTCATGAAGCCAAACAAATCCATGTAGGAAACAGGAAGTTGCTGGTTCATGATTCTTTATATAGGCTCCAATACTCATTTTCTGCTGAATAATTCACCCAAATCCACGAGAGAACATCTGAATCTGCCATCACTATGACACACATGGCAGAATCCTCAAGCAGTGCCCACATCTGCTCTTGTGTTGCAATTCACCTGCAGGCTCCCTCTGAATCACCTGAATCTGGAAAATGAACCCACCGGGATTCAAAGGGGAGTTCAGAAGAGATTCGCCCAGGCTTAGTCCATCCCTTCCTCTTGTTCTGATGATGACTTTGCTTGACACGTCTCAACAAAGCCTCTACCCCCCTTTCTTCAACATCACAAACTCTAACTGCCTCCATTCTCCATGAGTTCTTTCAAACAGTTTCAGGTGAACTGACACCAATTCTCTGGTTTGTCAAACCTCTTCCACTCCTGTAGACTTCCGAACACCCCAAATTGTTAAGCGGTGGGCACTCCTTACCCACAGCTACCGCATCTTTCTCTTCAAAATATCTCTCTCCCATTGTTTCTCCCCAGCCCATTATATGGTGGACACCACATTGCACTAGCTAACATTACCAAGGGCTAACCCTCTAACTACTTGTCCCCCATCCCTCAGTATTGTTGAATTTTAGAGTCCCCAGTATATAACCAATCACTAATTAAATAAAAAGGCCTGAACAATGTGACAGCCTCCAGTCTGCTTTCTACAGTCCTCAGTCGACAGAAAGAGCATTCCAACTCTTCCAAAACTGACATAACCTGCCTGACAGTTTCTAATGCATTTCCTCTATCATTCCCACCTGATACCCTCACTAAATAACACTTGGTTCACAACCTGGGGGTTCTTTTTGGCAACCATCTGAAACGTTAACAAGAACCTTTACAGCTTTGCCTGCCAGGCTTAACCCACTCAGTCTATGAGAAACACCCCCTATTGCTCCCCTCTAATTCCACTAAAACGTTAATCTCCAACCTTGTCCTCACCAGTCTAGACTGGACAAGGTACTTAATTGTATTACCTGCACCCTCTTCCCCCTTCACCAATCTTCATCCACCCCCGCATAGTGGTGGTGGTCCATGTAGCAATTGTTCTTCTCTATATGTTGATTAATGGGTTAGCCCCACTCCTACCTTGTAACTCCATTTATCTTTACTCACCCCCTTCACATTCTGAGATCTTCATGCATACGATCCTCTCTGTGCTACTTCTTGGTTTCACTCCACTTTACACACAAACCACCATAGGAACTCCCTGTCTCCTGATATAGTCTTTTTCCACCCTATCCTTCACTAGAAGGGTCACCCAAGATGTCTGGTGCTGTCATCCCCCTCAAACACACACACCACCACCATCTTTTTTGGCTACCCTGCCCCTTCACTTTTACATATTATTACATAAAGTGAATGATATTCTTGTAAAATATGTATGTAGCTCAATATGTTATACCTGTAATATGTCCATTGCTAATCATATGTCATTACCATCCCCTCCTGTTGCCCAAAGCCTCTCTTCTGTGTTTGATTATTATATTTGTCACTACATCTCATTTATCAATATGAGCCACCCACCCATGGGCTTGTCCAAACATATGCTTGTGCACCAAGTTTCTTGTCTAAGCTCTCCTCTCCCAATCCAAACTAAACACACCAGTAGAAGTTAAGCATTCTGCAAATGTCATGCAACAGCGACATTAGAATATAGATGGACTCTAATAACCATACTTGCATAGTTTCACTCATTCTGTTGTGTAGTGGGTTGCTTGATTCAAATATTACCCATCACTCAATGGCCAAAATACCTCGGAAAAAGTTGCTGGAGATATTCCAATAACGGAGGAAGAATTCTCAAAGCAGGAATATTGGGATTCTACATAAGAGCAAGGGTTGTAATTGAAAGAAACACCTTTGTGCAAGATGATTGACAAACAGACAGTTTAAACTGGACAATGGGGTATGCATGGGGTATGCATGACCTCATATCCCCCTCATGTCACTACATCATGTCAACTGAAATGAAAGGAATTGATGACATCTGTCTTTTTAATCTAGTGTGAAATAAACAAGTTTATTATCTTTTAAATAGGTTCGCTATTTAATGATATATATATTCTTGGAATGTTAATGTTATTGTTAATGTTAAAGGTCATTTGTACCGCGCACTATCACCACCGGAGTGGTCCCCTGGCGCTCTGGCGGCTCTGAAAGAGGAAGGGAGGGTGGGTTAGTGGGTGGAGGCTGGAAAAGTGCAAGATTGCAGTGATGTGCTGTTGGCAGCCTCAGCCCGGTGGTTCCGTCGGCTGGGCCTGGGGTGTATGCGGCCGGTAGTCGTTGTGTGCTGATGTGCGAGTCGCTGTGTGTTTTTGTTTTGTTGTTGCAGTGTAGTGAAGTTCGTGCGGTTTGCTGCACTAAAGGTTTGTGGTTGTGTTTGGTTTGGAGTTTGAGAGGTGTATGCAGAGAAGGAAATTGTTAGTGGTATTGGTTAGTTTGTATCTCTATCCTGGACTGAACCGGTTGGGCTCGTGTAATCTTCCACGACGGGATGCTTGTACACCCTGAGCCTCAGGAGGTACGTGCCCGTTTTTTCATTCGAGGACGTTTGAGGATTTAGCTGTCCCCTCCGCCCGCTCCCTTAATAACCTTGCATGCTCCTCACCCCCTCCACATGACTAGCGCAGCTGCTAATGTCCATACTTCCGTTTGTGTGGTGATTGGTGGTATCTTGTCCGTTCCACAGCCCTGTGGTACCTAGTTGTGGCTGTAAGGGCGGTGGGGGATGGTAAGGGTTGGCTGGTGTAGTTACCTCCGTTTCTCTGGGTCTCGCGGGTGGGCCTCTGTGTCCAGCGTCAGCCCTACTGGTGCTCAGGGTACTTCTGCCGGATTCTAGGGGTTTGTCAAAGTCCCTTTTTTTTGATGAGTCGTTTGTCTTATTGTAGTTTCGGTTTTAGTCTCTGGTGTTGAAGAGGCAGGTTTTTAGTAATTTTCTGAATTTAAGGTGATCTTTGGTGTTCCTTATTACTTTGGGATGTTGTTCCAGGTTTTCGCGGCTAAATGGTAGAAAGCGGTGCTTGCGGGTTTCTTCTTGATGTAAGGTTTTTGTTCCAGTCGGATTTCGTTGGTTGACCTGAGCGGTCTCGTTGGCTTGTAGATTGTTATTTTTTTTTGTAGGAATTCTGCTCCTTGTCCGCTGATTGCCCTGTGCGTTATGCACATTGTTTTGAAGATGATACGCTGTTTTACTGGGAGCCAGTGTAGTGTTTTTAGGGCCAGGGTGATGTAGTCTCTTCTGGATAGTTTGAGGAGTAGTCTGGCTGCAGTGTTTTGGAACTGTTGTAGCTTCTTCGGTAGGTATTCTGGTATACCGAGGTAGAGGCTGTTTGCATAGTCGATACTTGACATGATGAGGCCGACGATGGTGAGTGTTTTGTGTGTGAAGGAGAGGAAAGGTAGTATTTTTCTTGCCGTGTGGAGGAGGAAGAAGCATTTCTTGACTGTTGCGTTTATTTGCGGTTCTAAGGTTAGGGTGTTGTCCATCAGGACTCCCAGATTTTTTACTACCTTAGATGGTGATGGTGTAGATCCCATTTCCGTTGGCCACGGGATGGCGGTTTCCTTCTCCTGGTCTTTGGATATGATCATGATTTCGGTTTTTCCTGGGTTGATTTTCAGGTTGTTGGCATTCATCCAGTTGAAAACTTCTTTTAGACAGTTGGTTAAGTTTGAATGATCGGCTTGGGTGTCTACGATCTTGTAGATGATTTGAGTGTCGCCTGCGTAGTTGTAGCATTTGATGTTGTGTTTCTTGAAGATTCTGATTACTGGGGTTTGGTAGATGTTGAAGTACAGTGGTGATAGTGAGGATCCTTGTGGTACTCCACAGTCGTTGACTCGTGGGGTGGATTTGAAGGGTTTGATCCAGACGGTTTCAGTTCTGTCTGCTAGGAATGATTTAGTCCAGCGTAGCGCTGTGTCTGTTATGCCTATGTCTTCTAGTCTTTTGGTTAGGGTGTCATGGCTAACTGTGTCGAAGGCTGCGGAGAGGTCGAGTAGGATAAGGGCAGATGTTGTGTTGGAGTCTGTGTTTGTTTTTAGGTCATCCCAGATGGATAGTAGTGCTGTTTCTGTACCTCTTGTGGGTCTGAAGCCGACTTGAGCTTGGTCTAGCAGGTGGTGTTCATCAACGTATTCTTGGGTTAGTTTGTATACGTAGGTTTCGAGGAGTTTGGCCGGGTAGGGGATGTTGGAGATTGGTCTGTAGTTGGAGAGGACATCTACGTCCCCGCTTGTGTTTTTCAGAAGTGGTTTGATGTAAGCCGATTTGAAGATCCTTGGTACTGTTCTTGTTACCAGTGATAGATTTAGAAGGTTTCTGAAGTATTCTGCTGGTGTTCCTTGTCCGAGGATTGATTTGTAGATGTCCGGGGGGCAGGGATCCATTGGTGAGCCCGCTTTCTTGCTGTGTTTTATCAGCAGTGCGAATGCCTCTGCTGATATTTCAGGGTAGTTATTGAGTTTGTGCTGCGGTTCTGATTTAGGTTCGTTTGGTTGTAAGTCGCTGCTGGTTGGTCTCTGTTGGATGGTTTGTCGGATGTCATTGATTTTCTTTTTGAAGTGGGCTGCAAGGTTGTTGCATAGTTTCTCCGAGAGGGTTGGGGTGTTGTCACAGCCTGGTGGGTTTCTCATTTCTTTAATGATACGGATCATTTCTTTTTGTGTGTTGGTGGCATTTGTGATTCTGTCATCATAATGCCTTCTCTTTGCCTTTTGAATTTCCTTTTGTATGTGCGAATGTGCTTCTGGAACATTGTTTTTTTGTCTGGATTGTAATCTTTCCTCCATTCCATTTCCATCTTTTTGTTTTCTTTTTTCATGGTGCTTAGTAGTGGGGTAAACCATTTTGCCATTGCTCTCTTTTTTGATGGTGTGAATGGTTTTTCTGGGGCCATCTTGTCAATTGTATCTGCAATCCATTTGTGTAGTATCTGTTCTGTTCTTGATTGTCGTGCAGAGTATGGAACCTCCGTCCCCAAGCACCACAGAGGAAGAGTAAAAGCACTCCCTCTGCGGTTATTGGGGCCACAGGTGGGTTTCCCTCGCCGGTCTGATACCACGAAACTGCTGACCCCAGACAGCTGTAGAAAAAGGTCTGATTAGTTACCAAGCGAGCACAATAATACACACTGATGAAAACAGAAGGCAGAGTCTTACCTATGTGGAGAGTTGGTATGCCGTATACCTATGCTGGGGTACTTCGTGGAGAGGGGGGGTGATCAAGTGAGCTGGCCTCCCAGTAGTATCAAGACCAATGTCGTGCGAGGGTCCACCCAACCAACCTGCAGAGATATATGCGCAAGCTGGAATGGCGAGAAGCCAGATCCGAGACACAAAATCCGTAAGGGGCAATCCAAAGGCAATTCCGAATAACGTTCCAAAGCAAACAAGTAGTCAGGAGGGGCAGAAGAGCAGAGCAAGGTCCAGAGTCGAAATCCGTGTCAAAAGCCGTGAATCCAAGAAGCAGGATAGCTGAACAGAGTCCTCCGGTGCGAACAGCTGTGAAGCGCTGTTTCGCGGGAGTCCAGCGTTTAAATCCTGTGTGTCCCTGTGTCAGCTGATCCGCGAGCGGGACCGGTGAGCGTGTCACGTGACCCAGGACCAGGAAGTGCACGCTGGAACTGTGTTGACGAATGCCGAGGCGTTTGTCTGTAGTTGCTGTCACGTAAGCGCCATGGAAGCCGCCAGTGGAGGTATGGAAAGCTCCTATTGTACCTGGTTGTTTGGTGCTTCCGACCCCAGAGATGAGCCTGCTCACGTGACACCCCCCGGACATGAGAGCGTGTGTGAGAGCTGTGTGAGGATGAGGGGTGTATGACTGGCGTACTTGAACGGAGCCGTGAGTGCGTGACAGAGCCCCCCCCCAAAGGCCCACGACCCCGTGGGCACAACGGATTATCCCTATGGAAACAGGAGACCAAACGAGGGGCAGAGACATCCCCAGCAGGGATCCAAGACCGCTCCTCGGGACCATAACCGACCCAGTCCACTAAGTACTGAAGACCCCCCCGAAAAAGACGGGAACCTAGAATGGCAGACACCTCAAAAACGTCCGGAGAGGACGGAGAAACCGGGGCAGCGGGGAAGCGAAGACGAGTAGGGCTAGGACATGGCCTGAGGAGAGAAACGTGAAAGACAGGATGCAGCCGCCAAGAGGAAGGGACCCGAAGGCGATAAGCCACCGGATTGATGACCCGAGAGACCAGATAAGGGCCCACAAAACGGGGTAACAACTTGCGACAACCCCGCAAATGCAAGTGACGGGACGAGAGCCACACTCGATCCCCAACAGAAAAGGAAGGAGCGTCAGAGCGCTTCAGATCCGCAGAGGCTTTCATCGAGGCCTGAGCCTCTCTGAGATGCACCAGGGTCTGCGAGTGGACAGCAGAGAGATCACGGATGCACGAAGAGGCGGCCGGATTGCCAGATAGCGAATAGTCGGGAATGGGCAGGATCTTAGGGTGCTGGCCATAGAAGGCGTAGAATGGGGTGAACCCTGTGGATGAATGAGTTGCATTGTTATAGGCAAATTCGGCTAAATGCAGGATGCGCAACCAGGACCGTTGGTGTTGGAGGGTCAGACAGCGTAAGTACTGTTCCATAGTCTGGTTGACCCTTTCGGTCTGGCCGTCCGTCTCGGGATGATATGCCGAAGAGTAGCGGGAGTCGATCCCAACTAACGTGGTCAAGGCTCGCCAAAAGCGGGAGGTGAACTGGAAACCCCTGTCGGATACCAAGACAGACGGCAAACCGAAGAGACAGACGACGGAACGAAAAAACAACCCTGCCAAAGCCGGGGCCGAGGGGATACCAGTGCACGGGATGAACCGTGCCATCTTGGTGAAGGAGTCAACTACTACCCAGATAGTATCGTAACCCTGGATCCTGGGGAGGTCTGTTACGAAATCCATCGACAAAGTGTGCCAAGGCCGAGGAGGGACGGGCAGGGGTTGAAGCAAGCCTAACGGACGGCCTCTCCAGTGCTTGCATTGGGCACAGACAGAGCAGGTGCTGACGTAACACTCCACGTCTCTCCTCATAGAGGGCCACCAGCACCACCGCTGTAACAAGGAGAGAGTCCGACGCTGACCAGGAATGCGTGAACAGGAAGGTCATGTGACCATTCGAGGGCCAGGTTCCGGGCATCAGAAGTGGGCAGAAACAGCTTGTCATGGAAAAAGGGCAGGCCGTCCCGCACCGTCAAGTCCCAGTCAGGAAGCAGGGAAGGATGGGCGGTAGTCCAGGAACGGATGCCGTCTAATAGAGGCAAAGAAGGGGTACAGAGGCATATGACTTTTTTTTGTCAAGCAAGGTTTCGGGATAGGTAGGCAACGAGACACCACCAGGAGAATGGGACAATGCATCTGCCTTGCCATTGGATGCACCAGGACGGTGTGTGATAGTGAAATCATAGGCGGCGAAGAATAAGTGCCACCTGACTTGCCTGCCGTTCAGACACTTCATGGATGCCAAGTCACGTAGGTTTTGATGGTCCGAGAATACCGTGACCCGGTGCTTTGCACCCAACATGTGATGACGCCAGACCTGGAAAGCCTCCTTAACCGCCAGAAGCTCTTTTTCTGTCACGGTGTAGTGACATTCCGACGGCGTAAACTTGCGTGAGTGAAACGCGACTGGGTGCAGTCGTTTAGTAGTGGGACACTCCTGGGACAATATTGCCCCTAGGGCGAAAGAGGATGCATCTGCCTCCACTATGAAAGGCAATTCAGGATCGGGGTGCTGAAGGACAGGGGCCGTGGTAAAAGCGGATTTGAGAGTGTCGAACGAAAACTGTTGCTCAGAGGACCATTTGAATGGGACGAGGGGACTGGTGAGATGTGTAAGTGGAGCTGTTATGGAAGAAAACCCAGAGATGAATCTCCTATAGTAATTTGCGAAACCAAGGAACGATTGCAGAGCTTTCCGTGAAGTAGGGACCGGCCAATCCAGAACCGCCTTGACTTTTGCATGGTTCATAGTGAGGCCTTGAGGGGAGATGTGGAAACCCAGGAACTCGATGTTGTCAGTGTGGAAGAGGCATTTCTCGGCTTTGGCAAACAGGGAGAAGGTGCGCAGGCGCTTCAATACCTCCCGCACATTTACCACATGTTCCTCCAGTGACCGTGAAAATACCAGTATGTCGTCCAAATAGACGACCATGAAAACGTCCAAAATGTCACTGAACACCTCATTCATGAAGCGCTGGAAAGTGGCGGGGGCATTACAGAGGCCAAAGGGCATAACCAGATATTCATAAAGCCCATAACGAGTGCAGAAAACCGTTTTCCACTCGTCCCCCATCCTCACACATACGAGATTGTACGCGCCCCTAAAATTGAGCTTGGTGTATATGGATGCGTGTGTGAGGCGATCCAATAGGGGTGTGATCAGTGGTATAGGGTACCGATCCTTCCTGGTAATGGCGTTCAAGCGCCGATAGTCAACACACGGACGGAGGTCACCCTCCTTTTTGGGCACAAAGAAAATGGGGCTGGCAGCAGGAGACGAGGAGGGACGTATGTGACCCTTACGTAAGGACTCCTGAATGTATGTCTTGAGAGTCCGCTCCTCCCCCGGGGACAGGGAATAGATACGACCCGTAGGGACTACAGAACCAGGTAGCAAATCGATGGGACAATCGTACTCCCGATGAGGAGGGAGTAGTTCCGAGGACCCTTTATCAAAAACATCGCCATAGTCACGGTAAGCCTCGGGAATTACATCAGAAACCAGACCCACTGTGTGTGCATCGAGCCCAGAGGTGGAAGGTACCTCCATGGAGAGATGCGCGATGGAGCTAAGGACCTGGGCAGGGGAATCCTCACCAGGGGGAGTCGATAGGCAAAACTCCTGACAAATATCCGACTCAAAGTGTACCGTACCCGCTTTCCAATCAATCAGTGGATTGTGTAGCCGTAGCCATGGAATACCCAAGATGACCCCGTATTGTGGCATGGTAATCAAATCAAAACTAATGGTTTCCTTGAGTATGCTTTGTACGATCAACATAAGGGGGGCTGTCTGGTGTTTAACAGGCCCAGAGACCAACGTGCTGCCATCAATGGAGTGTACCTGCTCTGGTCGGGTTTTGTTGATAAGCGGCAAGTTGTAAGAGAGGGCCAAAGAAATGTCCATATAGTTGCCAGTGGCACCTGAGTCTATGATGATGGTGACTGGGTGTTGGTTGTTTGTACTAGGTTGTAACAAAGCCTGCACCGCAAGGGGTCGGATGGTACCAAAGGCAGGCGAGGGGTTCGGGGAAGGACATACAGTGCTCGATCCTGCCCCCGATTCTAGGGTCGAGCCTCCCGAAAACCCTGCGTCCTGGGATTGGGACGACGAGGACAGTTTTTTACGAAATGTCCCAGTAACCCACAGTAATAACAGGCGTTGTCCTGTCTCCTGCGCTCCCTTTCGGAGGAAGTTAACGGACTACGGAGCCCTCCGATTTGCATGGGCTCCGCAGTTGTCTCGGAGGAAGGAGAGACAGTGGTGGAGGCGTGACCAGAGAACCGGGCTTCGGATCAGCGTTCAAGACGTCTGGCATCGATCTGAAGAGCCAGGTCCACCAGATCAGGGAACAAAGTGGGCAGGGAAGGCACTGCGGTAAGCGCGTCTTTCATGGAATTGTTCAAGCCCTTATAAAAGACGACGGCTTTCTTACCCTCTGGCCAGGAAGTCTCTGCGGACAACTGGTTAAACCGCGTAAGATACTCAATGAGTGTTCCCTTGCCCTGGTGGAGATCCAAGAATTCCAAATCCCGGGATTGTACCTTGTGGCGAGTATCAAAGATGCGTGACATTTCGACTACAAGAAGATCAAAGTCGTATAACATAGGGCTATTGTAACATAGGGCTATTGCTTTCGAGTAGGGGGTTAGCCCAGGCTGCCACAGTACCAGTCAGATGTGATAACAAAAAGGCAGCTTTTGAGGTGGCATCGGGGAAGGAAGTGGGACGACAAAGGAAGTGTAGCTTGCACTGATTGATAAACGTGCGGTACTTGTCAGGGTCCCCTTGAAACCTTTCGGGTGCAGCCAGGGGGAAAGGAGTAGGGAGAACCAGGGGAGAGGGCGAAGTCGAGGTCGAGCCTCGGGGCGTGGATAATGGTGGTACCATCTCTCCGAACTCCGTATCAACGGGCAGAGGGTGGCGTGTGCTTTGGAGGGTGTCTAGCCGCTGATGAAGGGCTGTGGTTACTGCGGCCATGTCAGCTCTGAGTATTGTGATCGCTTGCACTAAGGCCGCCATGGGGTCATTCGCGGAACCCTCCATACTCCGCACGACAAGAGGCTTCACAGTCTGTTCTGTTCTTGATTGTCGTGCAGAGTATGGAACCTCCGTCCCCAAGCACCACAGAGGAAGAGTAAAAGCACTCCCTCTGCGGTTACTGGGGCCACAGGTGGGTTTCCCTCGCTGGTCTGATACCACGAAACTGCTGACCCCAGACAGCTGTAGAAAAAGGTCTGATTAGTTACCAAGCGAGCACAATAATACACACTGATGAAAACAGAAGGCAGAGTCTTACCTATGTGGAGAGTTGGTATGCCGTATACGTCCCCCATCCTCACACATACGGGGTACTTCGTGGAGAGGGGGGGTGAAAAGTGAGCTAGCCTCCCAGTAGTATCAAGACCAATGTCGTGCGAGGGTCCACCCAACCAACCTGCAGAGATATATGCGCAAGCTGGAATGGCGAGAAGCCAGATCCGAGACACAAAATCCGTAAGGGGCAATCCAAAGGCAATTCCGAATAACGTTCCAAAGCAAACAAGTAGTCAGGAGGGGCAGAAGAGCAGAGCAAGGTCCAGAGTCGAAATCCGTGTCAAAAGCCGTGAATCCAAGAAGCAGGATAGCTGAACAGAGTCCTCCGGTGCGAACAGCTGTGAAGCGCTGTTTCGCGGGAGTCCAGCGTTTAAATCCTGTGTGTCCCTGTGTCAGCTGATCCGCGAGCGGGACCGGTGAGCGTGTCACGTGACCCGGGACCAGGAAGTGCACGCTGGAACTGTGTTGACGAATGCCGAGGCGTTTGTCTGTAGTTGCTGTCCCGTAAACGCCATTGAAGCCGCCAGTGGAGGTATGGAAAGCTCCTATTGTACCTGGTTGTTTGGTGCTTCCGACCCCAGAGATGAGCCTGCTCACATGACACCCCCCGGACATGAGAGCGTGTGTGAGAGCTGTGTGAGGATGAGGGGTGTATGACTGGCGTACTTGAACGGAGCCGTGAGTGCGTGACAAGTATCTCAGCTTTCCCGTCTAGGTCAGCTAGGTCTAGTTCTGTTGTTGAGGGCTTGGTTAACTCCAGTTGTTCGAATAGGTTGCCTTTTTTGACGTCTTTCCAGTTTCTTTTTGTGGTGGCTGTGAGTTTGGGAGGTTGGATGTAGACTTGAGTAGGCAGAGTGATTACGAATGGGATAATGAGATGGTCACTCCACAGTATTTATATCTGCGGTGCCTTGGTGATGAGTTTTTTTTCTGCAAATATTGCGTCCAAGGTGTGTCCTGCCGAGTGAGTTGCCCCTTTTACTAGTTGGCGTAGTTTCATGGCGGCAAGTTGTTCAATCAGTGAGTTTTGAGCGTTGGCATGACTGTCTTCGAACCAGATGTTGAAGTCCCCCAGTATGATTAGGTGTTCGTGGTTGATGGCTATGTTGGTTATGGCTTCTATGAAGTTGTCGACGAAGGATGCATCATAAGGTGGGGGTCTGTACACCAGGATGAATGTGATGTTGGTTTTTGGGCTAGCTTTTAGGTATGACCATGGACTCGCAGTTGGGGATGTTGAGTGGTTCGTCTGTTCTTATTTTCAGCTGCTCTTTAAATGCTATTGCGATGCCTCCTCCTTTTTTGTTTTTCCTGTTTATTTGAAGGCATTTAAAGTTTGCTGGAAGGCAGCTTTGGAGTGTGATTTTGTAGTTGTCGTCCAGCCAAGTTTCTGTGATGAAGAGGATGTCGATGCCGTTGTCGTCGAGTAGGTTGAAGATCTCTGTAGAGTGTTTTGACATGGATCTTGCATTTATTAGATTGCAGTGGAGTTTAGAGGTGTAGCTTGGTTTGCCTTTTTTTGTTAGGGTCGATTTCTGATCTTGTTCAGGAGCAGGTTTCAGGTTGTCGGCGTTCTCGAGTAGTTCTTCTAGGTTTAGTCTAGGGTTTTTGTTTTCATCTGGTTCGTCTTCCAGGGGACATGGTTGTGGGTTGGGGGTTCTTTTTGCTTTGGTGATGTATGGTGCTATTGCTTCAGTTGTGTGCTTGTTGTATCTGGTGGGGTTTGTCCTTCTTCGTGATGTTGGTAGGTTGTTTAGTGTAGTTGGTTTTGGTGTTGCGTTGGTTCGATCTGGTGAGTAGGTCTCGGCAAGGTATGGAGTTAGGTAAAGGGATTTGTCTCTTCTTTCAGTGTTGGTCCAATCTTTGACCCTGTCTGTGGGGGTGTGTTCTGTTGTTGCGGTTCTTAGTTGAAGTTTCGGGGTGTTTGTTCTTTCTTCTCTTCTTTCCCTCTGGGTGGGTCGTTTGCGCGGCATTGTACGATTCCGAGTTGTTTTAGTCTAGTTGTTGTCTTGGTCGGGGTGTAAGGGTGGAGTTAAGGGTTGTATAGTTATATGGTTGGGTTCTAACAGTGGCTCTCTTTAGTCTCCGTCTCCCTTAGCGACAATGCAATTTGGGCACGGCGGCCCTGCTAAATTTGGGACACCTGTATAGTGTGGGAGTGGCCTATCTGTGCAGTTTGGAGAACAGACAATACACTTTGGGCCCGGCGGCCCAGTTAAATTTGAGACATCTGTATAGAGGGAGAGAGGCCTATCAATGCAGTTTGGAGAACAGACAATGCAGTTTGGGCACGGTGGCCCTGCTAAGTTTGAGACACCTGTATAGTGGGAGAAAAAGCCTATCAGTGAAGTTTGGAGAACAGACAATGCAATTTGGGCATGGTGACCCTGCTAAGTTTGAGACACCTGTATAGTGTGGTAGTGGCCTATCTTTGCAGTTTGGAGAACAGACAATGCAATCTGGGCACGGCGGCCTTCTATCTGCTAAGTTTGAGAGACACCTGTATAGTGGGAGAGAGGCCTATCAATGCAGTTTGGAGAACAGACAATGCAATTTGAGCTCGGCGGCCCTGGTAGGTTTGAGACACCTGCACAGTGTGGGGGTGGCCTATCAGTGCAGTTTGGAGAACAGACAATACACTTTGGGCACGGCGGCCCTGCTAAGTTTGAGGCACCCGTATAGTGGGAGAAAAGCCCATCAGTGCAGTTTGGAGAACAGACAATGCAATTTGGGCACCGCGGCCCTTCTATCAATGCAGTTTGGAGAACAGACAATGCAATTTGGGCACGGCGGTCTTTTATCTGCTAAGTTTGAGAGACACCTGTATAGCGGGAGAGAGGCCCATCAATGCAGTTTGGAGAACAGACAATGCAATTTGGGCACGGCGGCCTTCTATCTGCTAAGTTTGAGAGACACCTGTATAGTGGGAGAGAGGCCTATCAATGCAGTTTGGAGAACAGACAATGCAATTTGGGCACGGCGGCCCTTTTATCAATGCAGTTTGGAGAACAGACAATGCAATTTGGGCACGGCGGCCTTCTATCTGCTAAGTTTGAGAGACACCTGTATAGTGGGAGAGAGGCCTATCAATGCAGTTTGGAGAACAGACAATGCAATTTGGGCACGGCGGCCCTTCTATCAATGCAGTTTAGAGAACAGACAATGCAATTTGGGCACGGCGGCCCTTCTATCAATGCAGTTTGGAGAACAGACAATGCAATTTGGGCACAGCGGCCTTCTATCTGCTAAGTTTGAGAGATACCTGTATAGTGGGAGAGAGTCCTATCAATGCAGTTTGGAGAACAGACAATGCAATTTGGGCACAGCTGCCCTTCTATCAATGCAGTTTGGAGAACAGACAATGCAATTTGGGCACGGCGGCCCTTCTATCAATGCAGATTGGAGAACAGACAATGCAATTTGGGCACGGTGGCCTTCTATTTGCTAAGTTTGAGAGACACCTGTATAGTCGGCGAGAGGCCCATCAAAGCAGTTTGGGGAACAGACAATGCAATTTGGGCACGGCGGCCTTCTATCTGCTAAGTTTGTGAAACACCTGTATAGTGGGAGAGAGGCCTAACAATGCAGTTTGGAGAACAGACAATGCAATTTGGGCACGGCGGCCCTTCTATCAATGCAGTTTAGAGAACAGACAATGCAATTTGGGCACGGCGGCCCTTCTATCAATGCAGTTTAGAGAACAGACAATGCAATTTTGGCACGGCGGCCCTTCTATCAATGCAGTTTGGAGAACAGACAATGCAATTTGGGCACGGCAGCCTTCTATCTGCTAAGTTTGAGAGACACCTGTATAGTGGGAGAGAGGCCTATCAATGCAGTTTGGAGAACAGACAATGCAATTTGGGCACAGCGGCCCTTCTATCAATGCAGTTTGGAGAACAGACAATGCAATTCGGGCACGGCGGCCCTTCTATCAATGCAGATTGGAGAACAGACAATGCAATTTGGGCACGGTGGCCTTCTATCTGCTAAGTTTGAGAGACACCTGTATAGTGGGCGAGAGGCCCATCAAAGCAGTTTGGAGAACAGACAATGCAATTTGGGCACGGCGGCCTTCTATCTGCTAAGTTTGAGAAACACCTGTATAGTGGGAGAGAGGCCTATCAATGCAGTTTGGAGAACAGACAATGCAATTTGGGCACGGCGGCCTTCTATCTGCTAAGTTTGAGAGACACCCGTATAGTGGGAGAGAGGCCTATCAATGCAGTTTGGAGAACAGTCAATGCAATTTGGGCACGGCGGCCCTTCTATCAAATGCAGTTTGGGGCAACGAGGTTAGGTATCTAGTGTAAAGCTGTACCTCTCCCAACCGCGGTCCCCCTACCTTACTGGTCCTTGTAGTTGCTGGTTGACGGCTGGCCACTGGCTTGGCTTCCCCTGCGGACACCTGCTGACACTTCCTGGAGTCGCCTCTGTTGGAGTCGCCCTTGGCCTCGGGGCCCTTAGCCACTGCGGGCTGCCGGGCAGAGAGCTTCCCTGGGGGGACCGGTGATAAAGGCTGGAGGGACCAATGAGAACGGTGCTGGGGGAGGAGGAGAGGAGGGCTTTGGTTGGTGAAAGGCAGTGAGCGCCTGTGGCGCAGGTCGCTAGACCCTGGGCCCGGAAGCCCAGTCACCAATCACGGGCGGTGGGCGGGTTGGGAGGCGGGAGGTAGCAGGGACACGCTCGGGGAGGGATGCGGTGGGAAGGGGGGGTCTGGCATACCTCTCAACCTTTTTTGATACCAAGGCGGGTGAAAACCCAGAAAGGCCATAAACATAAAAGTAGGACTGCCGTAAAAACATGAAACGGCAGTCCTACTTCTATGTCGCTGACCTTTTACGGGAGGAGGGTGGGGAGGAATGCTCCCAGGCACAATCCTCTCATTGGAGGAGAGCGCCAGGGAGGGGAAGGGGGAGGAAATGGGGGCGTGAAAAGCATGACACTTGCTTTTCACGCCTCCATTTGCGCAGGAAGAGTCGCGCCGGGACCCGATTTCGGGATCTCGAAATCGGGTCCCAGCAAAAATATGAATCGTAGCTCCCTCCTTTGCCAAGGCGGGTGAAACAGATGAGCTGGCGGGTGGGCCGGTGTGTAGATGCTTTGGCGGGTGACACCCGCCAAAAGCGGGTGAGTTGAGAGCTATGGGTCTGGAGGCCAGAAAATGGAGGTCTGGGGCCACAAGCACTCACCTTAACTGCAACACACAGAAAAGCATTGACTGCAAAAATAAAATAACACAACTCCAGCTAAAGCTTTCATATTAGAGAAAAATATCTCAACTGCAACGGGTTCTAGTTGATTTCCGGGCAAATCAGTGAGCATTGATGATCTTCGAATGAGTTTGGAGCAACTGATGCCATCTGCAAGCTTCCTCTGTTATCTTTGAATTGAATGTGTTATTATTTTCAAAAATAAATACTTGAGAAGTTTGTCTTGTTCACACAGAAGGGAGTGCAGTTTTAGAAAGGAAAAAATGGGTCGGCTTATCACTCTTGATTTCGCCAAACAGAGAGAAGGATATTTGTTATTAAACCAGATGAATGTACAATAAGTGACATCATGGATTTCGAGCCAAAGGAGAAATAAACCGAAGTGGCAGTGGCACTAAATTAATGTGCGTGTTTCATTACATAATTCTTCTGAAAGGTGTCGATGTTTCTTTCTTGTGTTGAGGTAGTATACATGCAGACACACCTCATCATTTGTTCATTAAAATAACAGCTATGTTAGACTCACTGATACTCAAACTGCAATGTAATGTAGTAGAACAACAACATAGTTTGTGTCAAGTGTGGAACAAGAGGATACTCTGAAAGGGCATGGCATGGTACATTTTAGAATAAAGTCCACATTAAGCCTGGGCAAATAAAGTTAACCAAATCCTGAATCATCAGAATTGTCACCATATTTGCGTTATTTAGTTTCCTCCAAACTTTTAAGAGATTCAGGTGAGCATTTTGGGTTCAGCTCATGACAATTTAATAATGTTGAAATGTTGCTGTAAACATTGGCAGGGTAATTCATAGAAATTCGCACAAAATGGCGCACGTGGCTGGCGCACAGTGTCCCCGTGTGATACACTGCGCCAGCCGCGTGCGAAAAAATCCTTTTCATCGCACAGCGTATTCATGGATTCTAGGCTCCGAAAGCAGCGTGGCGCAGAGTGGCGCAGCGACCCTGCAGCAGCGCCAGTTACGCCCCCAAGAACGCCCTCGCGCAAGGAAAAGCCTTCAAAGTCCCCAAATCATCGCAAAGGGCTGCGCTAACCCTGGACCAGTTCACAGGGCTGGCAAACAGCAAACGCCAAGCGGGGAACGTGTATTTCAGTGGTTCGCGGGAAGTTCCACACGCTGGGGTGCGTGGGAAGTAACACACGCAAAAGCAGCAGGGTACGTGTATTTCAGGGGTGCGCGGGAAGTATCACACGCAAAAGCAGCAGGGTACGTGTATTCCAGGGGTGTACGGGAAGTATCACACGCAAAAGCAGCAGGGTACGTGTATTTCAGGGGTGCGCGGGAAGTATCACACGCAAAATCAGCAGGGTGCGTGTATTACAGGGGTGCGCGGGAAGTATCACACGCAATTCCATCAGGGTACGTGTATTACAGGGGTGCGCGGGGAGCACCACACGTGAATTGCACGTGTGGGTCCTCCCAGGTGTTCCCTCTACACCCTCCACGGCCCCTGCAGGTGGCCCACACCACAGGGGCCTACTCTGAAGATGTCCTGTAGGCACCCCATCCACCATGGCCATGCCCCCAGCCAACCCACATGTCACCTTGCACTACTGCCCACCAACGCATGTCCCCCTGTACCCCCAGCCACCAGGGGCAGCCTCCACCAGGCCCCCACCCATGTCTCCCTGCACCCCCACTCCCAGCCACCAGGGGCAGCCTCCACCAGGCCCCCACCCATGTCTCCCACCACCCCCACCCCCCAGCCACCAGGGGCAGCCTCCACCAGGCCCCCACCCATGTCTCCCATCACCCCCATCCCCCAGCAGTACAGGGCCAGCCTCCACCAGGCCCCCACCCATGTCTCACACCACCCCCACCCCCCAGCAGTGCAGGGGCAGCCTCCACCAGGCCCCCATCCATGTCTCCCTGCACCCCCACCCCCCAGCAGTGCAGGGGCAGCCTCCACCAGGCCCCCACTCATGTCTCCCTGCACCCCCAGCCCCCAGCAGTGCAGGGGCAGCCTCCACCAGGCCCCCACTCATGTCTCCCTGCACCCCCACCCCCCAGCCACCAGGGGCAGCCTCCACCAGGCCCCCATCCATGTCTCCCATCACCCCCACCCCCCAGCAGTGCAGGGGCAGCCTCCACCAGGCCCTCACCCATGTCTCCCTGCACCCCCACTCCCCAGCAGTGCAGGGGCAGCCTCCACCAGGCCCCCACCCATGTCTCCCTGCACCCCCACCCCCAGCAGTGCAGGGGCAACCTCCACCAGGCCCCCACCCATGTCTCCCTGCACCCCCACCCCCCAGTCACCAGGGGCAGCCTCCACCAGGCCCCCACCCATGTCTCCCACCACCCCCACCCCCCAGGGGCAGCCTCCACCAGGCCCCCACCCATGTCTCCCATCACCCCCACCCCCCAGCAGTGCAGGGGCAGCCTCCACCAGGCCCCCACCCATGTCTCCCACCACCCCCATTCCCCCAGCCACCAGGGACAGCCTCCACCAGGCCCCCACCCATGTCTCCCATCACCCCCACCCCCCAGCCACCAGGGCCAGCCTCCACCAGGCCCCACCCATGTCTCCCACCACCGCCACCCCCCAGCAGTGCAGGGGCAGCCTCCACCAGGCCCCCACCCATTTCTCCCACCACCCCCACCCCCCAGTCACCAGGGGCAGCCTCCGCAAGGCCCCCACCCATGTCTCCCATCACCCCCACCCCCCAGCAGTGCAGGGGCAGCCTCCACCAGGCCCCCACTCATGTCTCCCTGCACCTCCACCCCCCAGCAGTGCAGGGGCAGCCTCCACCAGGCCCCCACTCATGTCTCCCTGCACCCCCACCCCCCAGCAGTGCAGGGGCAGCCTCCACCAGGCCCCCACTCATGTCTCCCATCACCCCACCCTCCAGCAGTGCAGGGGCAGCCTCCACCAGGCCCCCACCCATTTCTCCCACCACCCCCACCCCCCAGCCACCAGGGGCAGCCTCCGCAAGGCCCCCACCCATGTCTCCCATCACCCCCACCCCCCAGCAGTGCAGGGGCAGCCTCCACCAGGCCCCCACTCATGTCTCCCTGCACCTCCACCCCCCAGCAGTGCAGGGGCAGCCTCCACCAGGCCCCCACTCATGTCTCCCTGCACCCCCACCCCCCAGCAGTGCAGGGGCAGCCTCCACCAGGCCCCCACTCATGTCTCCCATCACCCCACCCTCCAGCAGTGCAGGGGCAGCCTCCACCAGGCCCCCACCCATTTCTCCCACCACCCCCACCCCCCAGCCACCAGGGGCAGCCTCCGCAAGGCCCCCACCCATGTCTCCCATCACCCCCACCCCCCAGCAGTGCAGGGGCAGCCTCCACCAGGCCCCCACTCATGTCTCCCTGCACCTCCACCCCCCAGCAGTGAAGGGGCAGCCTCCACCAGGCCCCCACTCATGTCTCCCTGCACCCCCACCCCCCAGCAGTGCAGGGGCAGCCTCCACCAGGCCCCCACTCATGTCTCCCTGCACCCCCACCCCCCACCCCCCAGGGGCAGCCTCCACCAGGCCCCCACCCATGTCTCCCATCACGCCCACCCCCCAGCAGTGCAGGGGCAGCCTCCACCAGGCCCCCACGCATGTCTCCCACCCCCCCCACCCCCAGCCACCAGGGGCAGCCTCCACCAGGCCCCCACCCATGTCTCCCACCACCCCCACCCCCACCCCCCAGGGGCAGCCTCCACCAGGCCCCCACCCATGTCTCCCATCACCCCCACCCCCCAGCAGTGCAGGGGCAGCCTCCACCAGGCCCCCACCCATGTCTCCCACCACCCCCACCCCCCAGCCACCAGGGGCAGCCTCCACCAGGCCCCCACCCATGTCTCCCACCACCCCCACCCCCCACCCCACAGGGTCAGCCTCCACCAGGCCCCCACCCATGTCCCCCATCACCCCCACCCCCCAGCAGTGCAGGGGAAGCCTCCACCAGGCCCCCACAAATGTCTCCCTGCACCCCCACACCCCACCCCCCAGGGGCAGCCTCCACCAGGCCCCCACCCATGTCTCCCATCACCCCCACCCCCCAGCCACCAGGGGCAGCCTCCACCAGGCCCCCACCCATGTCTCCCATCACCCCCACCCCCCAGCAGTGCAGGGGCAGCCTCCACCAGGGCCTCAGTCATGTCTCCCTGCACCCCCACCCCCAGCAGTGCAGGGGCAGCCTCCACCAGGCCCCCACTCATGTCTCCCTGCACCCCCAACCCCCAGCAGTGCAGGGGCAGCCTCCACCAGGCCCCCACTCATGTCTCCCTGCACCCCCACACCCCACCCCCCAGGGGCAGCCACCACCAGGCCCCCACCCATGTTTCCCATCACCCCCACCCCCCAGCAGTGCAGGGGCAGCCTCCACCAGGCCCCCACCCATGTCTCCCACCACCCCCACCCCCCAGCCACCAGGGGCAGTCTCCACCAGGCCCCCACCCATGTCTCCCTGCACCCCCACCCCCACCCCCCAGGGCCAGCCTCCACCAGGCCCCCACCCATGTCTCCCACCACCCCCACCCCCCAGGGCCAGCCTCCACCAGGCCCCCGCCCATGTCTCCCTGCACCCCCACCCCCCAGCCACCAGGGGCAGCCTCCACCAGGCCCCCACCCATGTCTCCCACCACCCCCATCCCCCACCCCCCAGGGCCAGCCTCCACCAGGCCCCCGCCCATGTCTCCCACCACCCCCACCCCCCACCCCCCAGGGGCAGCCTCCACCAGGCCCCCACCCATGTCTCCCATCACCCCCACCCCCCAGCAGTGCAGGGGCAGCCTCCACCAGGCCCCCACCCATGTCTCCCACCACCCCCACTCCCCAGCCACCAGGGGCAGCCTCCACCAGGCACCCACCCATGTCTCCCACCACCCCCACCCGCCAGCCACCAGGGCCATCCTCCACCAGGCCCGCACCCATGTCTCCCTACACCCCCACCCCCCAGCAGTGCAGGGGCAGCCTCGACCAGGCCCCCACCCATGTCTCCCTGCACCCCCACCCCCCAGCCACCAGGGGCAGCCGCCACCAGGCCCCCACCCATGTCTCCCACCACCCCCACCCCCAGGGGCAGCCTCCACCAGGCCCCCACGCATTTCTCCCATCACCCCCACCCCCCAGAAGTGCAGGGGCAGCCTCCAACAGGCCCCCACCCATGTCTCCCACCACCCCCACCCCCCAGCCACCAGGGGCAGCCTCCACCAGGCCCCCACCCATGTCTCCCTGCATCCCCACCCCCCAGCAGTGCAGGGGCAGTCTCCACCAGGCCCCCACCCATGTCTCCCTGCACCCCCACTCCCCAGCAGTGCAGGGGCAGCCTCCACCAGGCCCCCACTCATGTCTCCCTGCACCCCCACCCCCCCAGCCACCAGGGGCAGCCTCCACCAGGCCCCCACCCACGTCTCCCACCACCCCCACCCGCCACCCCCCAGGGCCAGCCTCCACCAGGCCCCCACCCATGTCTCCCTGCACCCCCACCCCCAAGCCACCAGGGGCAGCCTCCACCAGGCCCCCACCCATGTCACCCTGCACCCCCACTCCCAGCAGTGCAGGGGCAGCCTCCACCAGGCCCCCACCCATGTCTCCCTGCACCCCCACCCCCCATCCACCAGGGGCAGCCTCCACCAGGCCCCCACCCATGTCTCCCACCACCCCCACCCCCCAACCCCCAGGGGCAGCCTCCACCAGGACCCCACCCATGTCTCCCATCACCCCCACCCCCCAGCAGTGCAGGGGCAGCCTCCACCAGGCCCCCACCCATTTCTCCCACCACCCCCACCCCCCAGCCACCAGGGGCAGCCTCCGCAAGACCCCCACCCATGTCTCCCATCACCCCCACCCCCCCAGCAGTGCAGGGGCAGCCTCCACCAGGCCCCCATCCATGTCTCCCTGCACCCCCACCCCCCACCAGTGCAGGGGCAGCCTCCACCAGGCCCCCACTCATGTCTCCCTGCACCCCCAGCCCCCAGCAGTGCAGGGGCAGCCTCCACCAGGCCCCCACTCATGTCTCCCTGCACCCCCACCCCCCAGCCACCAGGGGCAGCCTCCACCAGGCCTCCATTCATGTCTCCCATCACCCCCACCCCCCAGCAGTGCAGGGGCAGCCTCCACCAGGCCCCCACCCATGTCTCCCTGCACCCCCACCCCCCAGCAGTGCAGGGGCAGCCTCCACCAGGCCCCGACCCATGTCTCCCTGCACCCCCACCCCCCAGCAGTGCAGGGGCAGCCTCCACCAGGCCCCCACCCATGTCTCCCTGCACCCCCACCCCCCAGTCACCAGGGGCAGCCTCCACCAGGCCCCCACCCATGTCTCCCACCACCCCCACCCCCCAGGGGCAGCCTCCACCAGGCCCCCACCCATGTCTCCCATCACCCCCACCCCCCAGCAGTGCAGGGGCAGCCTCCACCAGGCCCCCACTCATGTCTCCCACCACCCCCACCCCCCAGCCACCAGGGGCAGCCTCCACCAGGCCCCCACCCATGTCTCCCACCACCCCCACCCCCCAGCCACCAGGGCCAGCCTCCACCAGGCCCCACCCATGTCACCCTGCACCCCCACCCCCCAGCAGTGCAGGGGCAGCCTCCACCAGGCCCCCACCCATGTCTCCCTGCACCCCCACCCCCCAGCCACCAGGGGCAGCCTCCACCAGGCCCCCACCCATGTCTCCCACCACCCCCACCCCCCAACCCCCAGGGGCAGCCTCCGCCAGGCCCCCACCCATGTCTCCCATCACCCCCACAGCCTGGCCACACCGTCAGAGGCAGCTCCACAGGGAACCCAGATGACTGATGGGTGGGAAGATGGCACGGAGGACGACTGGCGCATAGGGGGTTCAGTTGAGGAGGGGGTCGGAGCAAGCCCCATCAAACGGAGGAATCCGGCCTGGTTGACCTGTCCCAGTAGGACAACGCGGTCAACGAGCCATTCGAGATGACGTGCAGTCTCCTCATGGAAAGACTGCAGGTCACCTCGCATGGCCCGTTGACGCAACGCCACACCAGTCAGGACAGGCTCAACCCGGACCCGGATAGCCACGTCCGCAGGCAGAGGAAGGCCAGTTGTCGTGAGCTCATCCCCTGCCTGAAAACAGGTCTGGACGTAGGCATCCCTGCTGGTGCAAGATGATGCAGTGACAGGATCAGGGACAGGATTGCACACAGGCACCTCCGCGGCAACCTGTGCTGCCTCCTGTCCCTGGTCCTGCACTGCACCACTAGCACCAGTGGAATCCCCACCTCCAGACCCCGTCTCTGTTGCTTGCACGGCCTCCTCCTCCACCAAACCCCACCAACCTGGATGACTCCGTGCCATTTTACCCCATTGGGCCCTGTGGGGTCCCAGCTGCCCCTTCTGCTGCTGAGGAGTCCAACTCCGACCTCCGTCTCTTGGACCTCCCCCCAGCAGCTGCGGCCTGGGATGCGGCACCGGACTCCTCACTCCCCAATGAGATCACAACCTGGGAGGGGAGCCGGGCCTTGCGTCTCCGGCTGGTGGTGCCATCCCCGCCGCTGTGCTCCACAGCACCTTCTCCGCCCTCTTCATCAGTTGACGCTGCAGACAGGGAGAAATAAAACACAGGCATCAGGGCACTGTACAATGGACACATAAACACATGACAGTTGCACATGAGTGGCATTGGCAAACCTCAGACATGGCATCACAATTGGCAACACACATGTCATTTCTACATGCACACATGAGCCATACCACAGCCACATCGCAACTGCCAGCACCATCGATACACATACAACAGCATGAGCGGGCAAAGGTGAGCCAGACATCACATGCAACACAGGGAGTGCACTACACATGCACACACACCACCACACTTGCATGCATGTGTACACCTCAGCCAACTGTCGCAGTGTTCCGATGGGCATCCATGTCACATCTGCCAATCAGGCTTCCACATCCCGCTGTCACATGCATCCATGTTGCATCACTGTTGCACCCTTGTCAAATACACACACATGCACATGCACACAGTGCTGATACATGCAGCTGAAACAACATACATGCGTGACATCACAAACATGCCTACTTACATACACATTCATCCAAACATGTGTGCCCACACAACTGCATTTGGCATGCAAGCCTACACACACAAGCACCATCCATGTCTCACACATGCCGGCACTCGCATGTGTTAGCCTCACGGTCCTGTATACCCCCACCCATACTCGTCCCCATCCAAACAGATGTGCAACTGGCACACTACTGGCACATCACCACACGCACAGCTTACAATCATGATGCATGTACACTTACCGCTTGACTCCAGATGGGTCTGCCTCTCAAGGACCTGGATGTGGAGCGCTGGGGATATGCGTTCCAGGACCCTCATCTGATCTTCCGACAAGTGGCCCTGGCGCCCCTTAGCATCCGCTGCCTTCAAGAGGCGCCGGGCCTTGTTCAGGGTCCTGGACCTGAAGTTTTCCCAGTGCTTCTTGACATGTTGGAAGTCGCGGACTGCCACCCCCTCCGCGTTGATGGCAGTCACGATGTCCGTCCAGATCCGAGTCCGTCCTTCCTTTTCGGCACGCAACCTTCCGTAGAGGGCATCATACTGCCCCAGGAGTTGCTCCACCAGGACACCAACTTCCCTGGCACTGAAGCTGGTGCCCCTCTGCCTCTCTGGCCGGGGGTTGTCAGTGGTGCCAGATGTTGCAGTGCCCGACATGACAACCCCAGAGGCAGGAGTGGGTGGGCAACTGGGTCCTGGGTCTGGGCTGTGGAGCGATGGAATCCCAATCGGGGGTCTTCGGTTCCAGCAGGGGTGGTCACAGCAACAGCACCCCTGGCTGATGTGCAGGCAGCAAATGGCAGGGCACGTGGGCAGCAGGCAGCCAGGCAGCAGCAGATGGCAGGTGGGAGCGTGCTCGGGGCTCTGGGGGGCAGTAAATTGGCTTTCTGGGCAGGAGCGTGGTCTTCCGTGTGCTTAGGCGTGGCCAGCTTGAAACGGAGTGATTTGGCACGTGAAAAGTCCTGCACGTCTGCGTGTAATTCGAGGAAAAGCCCTTAGCGCGTAAGCGCGTCTGTGACATGAGGCGCGCAGGTGTTTCCCCCATTACACGTGATGACAGAGCACACGTGGATTTCCACCAATTGCGTGTGAAACTTCCTGCGCACCCAAGAAATACACATACCCAGGCCAATCGCGTGTACGCTCACTTCCCTCCGATTACACGTGATGAAACTCGGACGTGCAGTTTCACCACGTGTGCTCGCATATGCGATTTCATTGGCCCAAAGGCCACAATGCGCAGCTGTGATGTCATGCGCATGGCCGTAGAGAATGGCGCGTGTAAAAAAAAAGAGATACACGTCCGAGTGTCAAAGCGCGTAATTGGTGGAAATGGCCTCATTGCGTATGCGCGTCTGTGACGTGTGTATAAAAGGTACGTGTAGAACGCCATTTCTTTGTACGTGCTTTTCATGGAGAGCGAGTGGGTGAAATCTGTACTTCTTGTCGGTTCACACGCGATTTACTTCACAGCGTTTCCAGTTCGTACTCCCTGTTACCTCTGACAGCTTTTTCTCTTTTCCTCTTTTTCCTGGGCCTGTTCCCTCAAACAGCGTTCCCTTCTACTGTTGTCCTGTCTCCTCAGACAGCGTACAATTCTTCTTTTGGCGGGGGTGTTGCCAACGCGCACACGCGTATATTTTTCACGCTTTTGTTCCTGGCAGACGGTGAGTCGCGCACGTATTTAACATCTGTGCTTGCCCCGTGTGTCGCGTACCCCTTAAGAGGTCATTGTAGGCTGCATGTGACACGCATACGTTCATTCTTGTGTTTCTGGGTGCCACAGCGTAGTGCAGGTTTATTTTTCCATGCACGTGGTCTAGGAGGGGTTGCGTGCACCTTACTTCCCTTTTTTGGGGTGCCTGTGCATTGCGTGACCGTCATCTTTCCCCAGGGGTGACATACAGCCTTGCTAGAGCACTAGGGTACGATAACCATCTGGTACCCAACCCCTTTGACCCCCAATTGCCCAGGACAATAGTTCACATCGACTCCCATACGCACAATAACATCAGTGCCATGGCTGGGAGGCGAACAAGCCGTAAGGGTGGCAAAGGTGGCCGAGCCCCAAGTGGTGGCCGTGGTGGATCCGGTAGGGGACGTGGCCGTGACTTGCAGGGTGCCCCTAACCCCCCATGTGTGGAGGAGCAGTCAGGGACACCCATGCCCCCCCCCTGGTTGAGGTTAACACGGCTGACACCATCCATGCTCAGCCCTTGTTGGACCAGCCCACTGTGGAACCAGACCTGGCACAGGGTGACTCCATGGCTGACTTACAGGTCAGCAGGTCTAGGCCACGTGCGCCGGTGAACGTTGGTGTCATCAGGCCACGTGGATCAGGGGCAGCTAGGTCATCTGCTGCCCCGCGTAGGCAGGCTGGGGAGGCTGCAGGGGCAGCTACGGCTCCATCCACCCCACCTCTCACACACCCAGCCAGGACAGTGTCGGTCCAAGTCCATCATGCTGACATTCCCCCTGACACCATCACACTTGAGCTAATGCCTGCACCAACTCCCATGCTGAGTGTGCAATCCCATACTCCTAGTACAGAGTCCACCGGGGCTCCTGCCCCTAGTGTCCAGAGCGGCGTAGGACACTCAGGATCCCCACCACCTTCCAAGCGGAAGAGGAAGAGTGCTCGTCCAGTAGAGGCTGATGCCCCAGACATGGCTACACAGTCCGGCCCATCAAGGAAGCCCAGCTTCAATGAGGCCGAACTGAATGCACTTGTAGAGTATGTGTCCGCACATGACCGCGAAATGGTGATTGTTGCAGGATCCAAGACCACACCTGCACAACGTCAGGCACACTGGCAGACCATTGCGGACATCATAAGTGCCCTTGGAATCGTGAGGCGCACAGCTACTGAATGCTACAAGCGCTGGAATGACCTGAAGCGCAGGGCAAAGAATAAGCTGGCCTCAATTCATGCCGCAACTCTAGTGACTGGAGGTGGGTCTCCAGCAGACGACATAGAACTCACTCCACATGAGCAGGTTGCTGGGACCTACGTCACGGAGGAACAGATCCAAGGCGTGGGAGAACTGGCAGATTATGAGGCATTGTCCAGTGAGAGCACATGCATGTGTGTGTCATCCATGTGCATGGTGTGTGTGGGAGGGCTTCTGTTTGGGTGCCAGGTGAGGGTGTGTGTGCCTGAGTGGTTTGGGTCACCCATGTGCCTCTTCCTATACATTCTGCGCACCAGCATTTGGGTATAGCAGCATCCCTTCTGCCAACATTAGACATCCAGCCCAACACCACGCCAGTTGCCCTTGGAGTGTCATCTTGCCACAACATTGTTGCTTATTTACCTCTGTTTATTCTGGAAGATTGTTTGCATACCACCATTTTTACTCGGGATTTCTCAGTCCTATTGTCACATGTCTGACATGGCTATGGTACAGTGGACTGGCTTAGTTTCCTGGACATGATTTGTTTAGACATGTCCTGTGCTATAGGACCATTTTGGACTGCAGCTGCAGGTTAAACATTTGAACCATTTCAATGAAAAAATCAATTACATTAGCAAACTGGACTGAATGAACAATTGGTGACCTCCTCTCCCTCTTCACTTCATGGCTAGGGTACATGCCATCTGCGTGATGTCATGTGTATTTGACCTGCCAATCACTGGCCAATGTGTGATGCCACTGCTAGGCAGCATGCAGCAAATGTCTTCATCTTCCATCTTGGTGTCATCAATGTGTGCCATCTGCCTCCCCTTCACACGCAGTGACGGTGCATGCATGGGAGGGTTTTAGTCATGTGAGACATGTGTCAACCAAGTACTGTTTCTGTAGCCTCTCAGCCCTAATTGTGTGCCATAGTGCTAATGCCTGTTTCCATTTGTTTTCTTTTATGTCTTTGCAGGGGATGACGCACTTGATACTGCTGGGGTTGTGGAGATGGTGCAGACCCAGGAGGGGTCTGAGGGCCGACCAACCGCCAGTGAGGGACGTGGTGTGGTGGTGGGTGAGAACCCACAACTGCTGCAGTTCGTGCTCTCAAGGGGTGTCTCTGGCTGCACCTCCCCCGAGCTGTATTCAGGTGTCGATTCGGATGATGAGACCTATGTGCCGTCGCAGGTGAGTGTTCCTGGGAGGGATTCTGTTCTGTCCGACCCACCTGCACCAGGGTTAGAACCCTCAATGGGGATGTCAGTGTTGGCAGGTACGCCTTTGGTGGTTACAGATGCAGGGTCACACTCCGCGACATCTGATCCTGTTCCTGGGCCAGCAGATCAGAGAGGGAATGCAGTCCTGCAGCCTCAGGCAGTGCCGGCACAGCAAGGCGCAGTTCGCCTTGCCCCAGACAGGTGTGGTGCCCGCCGACGTGGTGGCCGTCAGCCACCTGGCAATACCGCATGGGAGCAATCCATATATGGTATGGCAACCCAACAGGCAGCATCATCAGAGATGATGGCTCAGGCCATGGATAGGGTGGCCACTTCCATTGTCCCCCCCGAAAGGCTGATGGAGCGACTACAGCAGGCAACCAACTCCATCTGCCAGTCACACAGGGAGGACATGTTGGCGTCCAACAGGGACAGGCGGGCGGCACTGGCAACTCTGCAGGAAGCCATTTCCATAGAGTCCCAGGGCCACAGGGAAGCCCTGAGGGTGGAACTCCTACACCTCAGGACGACTCTTGTTGAGCTTGAGGCTTCGACAAACAGAAGGACAGAACAGCAGCTGGAGCGTCTCACACGTACGCTCTCAGCTGAGATGCAGGCAACTAGGGCGGAGGACCGGGCATCCCGTGAGTTGTTGCATGGGGACCTCCGCTAACTTATCCTCCAGAACGAGACCTACCACACCCGCATGCTTGCAGCCATGGAGGAACAGACTAGGGCTTTGCGTGGGCTGCCTCCCATAGTGCCACCACCTCCTGATGCAGCTGCAGAGGGTGAGAAGAGCGACAGCAGTGATAATCCCACAATAGGGTAGCCGTGTAGCACATGAGCCCATGGAGATGTTTTTTTCCCGCAAGATCCACACAGGTGGGTTTTGGTGTGCACCCTGTCCTCGGACCTCCTGGGTGGCCTCCCCCACCCCCCTGTGCCCATTAATGGCCATTTTTGATTCATTTTTTTATTTTATTTTTTAATTTTTTTGGGACATCTTGTTGCCTTGTGTGGCTCCCGTGGGCATACGCTGCGTTGTGGCTGGGCACATGCAGGCTTGTCATGAATTTGGTTCAGATGCTTGGGTTTTTGTGACACACACCCCTCCTGCTTCCCGTTTCCATGGGCTTGCAAAGGGTGTGCCCAAGTGACATTGACGTACATGGTTACATTGGACTCCCATTCGATGTGTGGGCAGTCTGTAGTCAATACTATGTATACATTCATAGTGCATATTGTTGTTGTATTGTACACTGCATGGTGTATTGATATGTGCCTCTGCATCCATCTCATTCTCCTAATTTGCAGGTCCATTCCTCATGTCTTCACAATGCGGTCCACCTTGGAACTGGAGTCCATGTTGTAAGCAGTGCACCTACACTCTTGTGTGGCGCTAACACTGTATACTTGGAAGTGTTCGGAGGGCTGGCATCATCAGGTAGTGAGGCTAGCAAATTTTTAAGTCTGTAATGTCATGTTTAAGGTAGGTTGGAGGTTGTGTAGGTGATTGGTATTCTTGGTAAGTATTTGGTAATGTGTGTTGTAGGTCCTGCATTACTGTGAGCATTTCATGTGTGGAAATGTTTCCATTAGGGACACTGTAGCTGGTGACACTTGGGGCATGTTGTGGGGATTAATTTGTTTCCTCTCACATTGCATGACATGCCATGGTGTGTTGTGTGGCCGTGCCGTGGAGGGGTTGGGTGACATGGCACTGTTTGCATGTAGTATTTTGCAAGTGGGTATTCATTTCTGCAGCATGGAAGTGTCTTTTGATGACACTGCATTGGTGGTGTTTGTGTAGGTAGGGATGCACACATTGTGACACTTCCACATGACCAATCTCAGGCTGCTATGGTTCTGACAGTTGACTGTCCCTTTGTTCGTCTTAATTGTCAGGTCGAGTCATCATTGCTTATCAGATAGTATGTGTCAGGGCTGTGTGCACTCCACTGGGGTGTGATTTCTATGTGAAGTAATTAGCCACCAGCTGCGTACGGGCTGCCTCACCCCGTGCCCTCTCCCCTCCCATGCGCAGCAGGCGTGCATGTGGTTGGGGATGTGGGGGCACCACCATGTCCACAGCCAGGACCCGGCGTGTTGCAACATTGTGCAGGACGCATGCTGCCACTATGATCCTGCACACTACTGGGGGCGCATATAACAGCTGCCCGCCAGAACGGTTAAGGGAGCGAAAGCGTAACTTGAGCACTCCGAATGTGCGCTCCACTATGCCCCGGGTTGCAATATGGGCTGTGTTGTATCTTACCTCTGGAGGCGTGATGGGGTTCCGAATTGGCGTCATCATGTGGGTGCTCAGAGGGTAGGCACTGTCCCCTGGTGAGGAGGTGATGGGTATCATTAGTGGGGTAGTGACATAACTCTGCATCTGACATGCATGCATGTGCAGTGGCATTCATACTCACCAAGCAGCCATGTATCGCCATGCCGCCCAGCTTCTAGGTCCCGGCTTAGGGTAGACATTCGGTAAATGAAGCTGTCGTGGCTGGACCCTGGATAGTTGGCATATACTGAGGTGATGATTCCCTTGGCATTACATACTACCTGCACGTTGATGGAATGCCAGTGCTTGCGGTTCCTATAGATGTGCTCAGATGCCCTGGGGGGACGTAGTGCCACATGGGTGCAGTCAATGGCACGTAGCACTTTTGGGAATTGTGCCACACCGTAGAAATCGAGGGTGGCAGCTTGCCTTTCTGCAGGTGTCCTGGCAGGTATATGTGCCTACGGACTGATGGGCGTGCAGTGATGATGTTCAAGACCTGGTGTAGGCAGCGTGACTGCGTGGCCTGTGACACCCCACCCACTATGGCACTTGTCCGCTGAAATGATCCTGTGGCCAAGAAGTGCAGTACATTGAGGACCTTCTCCAGGGGGCTGAGTGCTTGGGAGCACAGGGTGGGTGATGTGAGGTCATCCTCCCACTCACTGACCAGGTCCAGTATTATGTGTGGTGGAAACCTGTACCTCCCATACACCTGGTCATCAGGCATCCCAAAAAGGCTGGTTCTGGGAGTGAAAATTCAGGCCCTCACTATCCTCCTCCACCTCCTTTGGTAACCCACGGCCACTGCTGCTAGGAACAGTATATTCATCCTGAGCTTGTTTGTTGTTTGCGCGCACTTTTATGCTGCGCGGGTCGACGTACGCCTGCTTCATGCTGGCCTACGTGTTTCAGGATTGGACCATTTATTTTTCGCCACGTCGTAGGCGAACGTGTGATTCTTCCCACCCACCCCAGGAATACACGTAGCACGCTCTCCCAGGCCCAGTCGTGAGTAAATATTCCCACCCACCCCTGGAATACACGTACCCCACTCTCACAGGCCCAGTCGCGTGTGGAAGTTCACGTGCACCCCAAAATACACATACCCAGGCCAATCGCGTGTGGAACTTCCTGCGCACCCCGAAGTACACGTACCCAGGCCAATCGCGTGTGGGACTTCCCGCGCACCCTGTAGTACACGTACCCAGGCCAATCGCATGTGGAACTTCCCGCGCACCCCGAAGTACACGTACCCAGGCCAATCGCGTGTGGAACTTCCCGCGCACCACGTAGTACACGTACCCAGGCCAATCGCGTGTGGAACATCCCGCGCACCCCGAAGTACACGTACCCAGGCCAATCGCATGTGGAACTTCCAGCGCACCACGTAGAACACGTACCCAGGCCAATCGCGTGTGGAACTTCCCGCACACCCCGTAGTACACATACCCAGGCTAATCGCGTGTGGAACTTCCCGCGCACCCCGAGGTACACATACCCAGGCAAATCGCATGGCTGGGGGGTGGGGGTGATAGGGGACATGAATGCGGGCCTGGTGGAGGCTGCCCCTGCACTGCTGGGGGGTGGGGGGTGGGAGACATGAGTGGGGGCCTGGTGGAGGCTGCCCCTGGTGGCTGGGGGGTGGGGGTGGTGGGAGACATGAGTGGGGGCCTGGTGGAGGCTGCCCCTGGTGGCTGGGTGTTGGGGGTGCAGGGGGACATGTGTGGGGGCCTGGTGGAGGCTGCCCCTGGTGGCTGGGGGGTGGGGGTGCAGGGAGACATGAGTGGGGGCCTGGTGGAGGCTGCCACTGGTGGTTGGGGGGTGGGGGTGGTGGGAGACATGAGTGGGGGCCTGGTGGAGGGTGCCCCTGCACTGCTGGGGGGTAGGGGTGGTGGGAGACATGAGTGGGGGCCTGGTGGAGGCTGCCCCTGGTGGCTGGGGGGTGGGGGTGATGGGAGACATGTGTGGGGGCCTGGTGGAGGCTGCCCCTGGTGGCTGGGGGGTGGGGGTGGTGGGAGACATGAGTGGGGGCCCGGTGGAGGGTGCCCCTGCACTGCTGGGGGGTGGGGGTGGTGGGAGACATGTGTGGGGGCCTGGTAGAGGCTGCCCCTGGTGGCTGGGGGGTGGGGGTGGTGGGAGACATGAGTGGGGGCCTGGTGGAGGGTGCCCCTGCACTGCTGGGGGGTGGGGGTGCAGGGAGACATGAATGGGGGCCTGGTGGAGGCTGCCCCTGCACTGCTGGGGGGAGGGGGTGCAGGGGGACATGAGTGGGGGCCTGGTGGAGGCTGCCCCTGGTGGCTGGGGGGTGGGGTTGCAGGGGGACATGAGTGGGGGCCTGGTGGAGGCTGCCCCTGCACTGCTGGGGGGTGGGGGTGCAGGGGGACATGAGTGGGGGCCTGGTGGAGGCTGCCCCTGGTGGCTGGGGGTGCAGGGGGACATGAGTGGGGGCCTGGTGGAGGCTGCCCCTGGTGGCTGGGGGGTGGGGGTGGTGGGAGACATGCGTGGGGGCCTGGTGGAGGGTGCCCCTGGTGGCTGGGGGGTGGGGGTGGTGGGAGACATGAGTGGGGGCCTGGTGGAGGCTACCCCTGGTGGCTGGGGGGTGCGCGTGATGGGAGACATGTGTGGGGGCCTGATGGAGGTTGCCCCTGCACTGCTGGGGGGTGGGGGTGGTGGGAGACATGAGTGGGGGCCTGGTGGAGGGTGTCCCTGCACTGCTGGGGGGTGGGGGTGGTGGGATACATGAGTGGGGGCCTGGTGGAGGCTGCCCCTGCACTGCTGGGGGGTGGGGGTGGTGGGAGACATGAGTGGGGGCTTGGTGGAGGCTGCCCCTGCACTGCTGGGGGGTGAGGGTGTTCTGTATGGAGATCCCCCCACCTTGGCAACCTGTAAAATAAAGATATATCGCACAAGCCCATCCATATGTTCAATAGTCTCACTTCTTCCTATTAAGGTTTTACCCCCCCAATGTACCTGGTGGAGTAGAGTTCTTCGACGATGCGCCGACCGATTCTTCATGAGTGCCTCTCTTTCAGGCGGGAGCCACGGATCGTCGAGAGGTGTCGGGGAACTTGGCGTTCGGTGTCGGGGAATCGACGGCCCTTCTTGAGTGCCCTCCCTTTAAGGCGGGAGTCACGGGTCGTCGAACGTCCGACGGTGAACAAGGTGAACTATGGCAGGGAAGTGACAGCTTTGCTCCTAGCGGTGCTCGTCGACGACAGAGCGTTGGCGTCCTGCAAGGAGGGGGCGTGCGGGGCACCTCGGTGACGATAGTTCTGGACCGCAAAGAGATGATGAAGAACTATGGCCCAGCAAGGGCGTCGAGTCATCGGCGTCTCTGTGGTCTTTAGGTGGCGGGAAACCCACCGGTGGATGCTCCTCGGCGCGACGACGGTCGGGCCTTCGGCGGGAGACAAGCAGATGACGATGCAGACGAGAGCGTCCGATGATCAATTGAAGTTCTTAGGCAAACGGGAGCACGGCGGCTCCGGTCGGCGACGGCGGTCGTCGACAGTGGCGGACAACAGTCTGAGTGCTTCTCCTTGGAGTTCCGCAGCAGTCCCCGTATCGGGTCGGCAGCCTGTCGAAGGTCTGTCTACCAGGGAGCGTTGGGAAAGGTCAGCTGTGCACGATGGTCCCTCGTAGCTCAGGAAGAGGGTGCCTTACCAGGTCCTCTCTGGGTCAGTCCTTGAAAACAAAGCAGCTTTCAGATTGTGAAGGAGAGTCACGGCACTTCTTCTCGTCCAGCAGGGTTTTAAGGTCAATGGTCAGTTACCCCAGTTACTCGTCGTAGTGGACTTCAGCTTCTGAACACGATTCCTAGCAGTGAGAGGTCCCCAGATATACTGTTGATCTCCCATTCATTCCGCTGGGTCACACTCAAGCATCCAATCACGACTACGGGCATTCATGCAGGCAGGCAGCCAATCAGGCACATGAGGTATTCAGGCCATTCACTTCTCTCCAGACACTCACAACAAGTTATGTGTATTGGGACAAGTACCGAGCCATTCAACACTCCGAGCTGCATTCATACCGGTTTCGGGCAGGGTTGTCTCAGTCATTGTGTCAACCACCAGATACTAGACACCCAAAACACAGAATGCATATTCGTCACACACTCTATTCACCCAGGTCCCACCCACAGGAGGTACCCACAACACACATCACCGGGAAGGCTCCAGCTAGTCTGGCCGGGCCTTCACAACAACACCATATATGGCATTTCCACCCAACAGTCAGTCAGGGGGAAGGGACAGAGTCAGGGCTTCCCAGGACTTTGGAAAAACAAGGTAATGGGTAATAGAAAGCAAGAGGCCACAGGGGCCATCTTGTTTTCCATCAGGAATCAACTGATCCCAATGGCAGGGCCTGGGTATCCCAAAATGGAGGATACTCCGCGCACCTGTCAACTTCAGCATGGAGCTGCCACCAGCCCATACCCTGCTCTGCGGGCCACCCACAGGTGCCCAAAAACATACACTAGGGGCACAGGGTTGTACCCCCACCCATGGGTGCCATAAGGGTATCCCACGGGTCCGTTCACCAAACCAAAAGAGAGAGAGCTGCACCGCCAGGAGTCCCACATGCGAGGAAAACACGACAGAACACACGATAAAAAGCAATAAAGGACAAGGATACAGAGGCCCTGTCCCTCCGATGCATTTCCAGCATCACAGGGGCGCACAAGGGAGTACTTGAGTGAAGAAGGGAAAGAGCCCGGTTCTAGGGAGTGGTTGCAGAAGTCATTAGGAGCCGGAGAAAGAGAGGAAATATTATCCTTAATGGTTCTGGAAGAAAAAGGAGGCATATGTTTGGATGGACAAAAAAAACAAAAGAGTGTTTTTAAACTATATTGGTTTGAGTCAGCAACCTTATAATCACAATGGGCCTCATTACACGGTAGGCGGTAAACCATGGTGCTATTAGCACCATGGTTGCCGCCGGTACCATACCGGTACCACCATGGAGGAAAGGGGAATTACCACCCCATTCCAAGGTTGGCGGGGCGGTAATTCCCCCTTTCTCCATGCCCCTCCCCCATTCCCATTTTTGCCCCATAGGGCATAATGGGAATGGGGAAGGAGCTAATTACGGTACCGCAAATTGCCGTACCGTAATTAGCACCAAGGTCCCTTTGCGGGTCCTAACTTTAACGGCTGGTCTACACCAGCCGTTAAGGTCGGGTCCCGCAAAGGGACCTCGTAGTAAGGCGGTAAGGGTTAACGGTCACCGGTACCCTTACTGGTGACCGTTAACCCTTACCGCCTTCCGTGTAATGAGGCCCAATGTCTTGAATAATCCTTGGTTGTCGCGTTTTAAAGGAGTAAGGTGGTAAAAAATGCCAAAAACCGCTTAAACCAGAAAAGGTCACAGTACTCCAGCAAAGACAAGCGCCAACATGTCTTTAAATATCACGTTTTATTCTCCATAGTGTGTTGCCCTTTATGATGACACGTGTTTCGGCCGTTGTCTTTTTTCAAATCAGGGCATTTTCTTATTGATGATTTTCCAATGGTCCTTTGTGGTTCGATTCACTCTGATATAATGAGGGGTTAAATCCCTGTTCGCTCAAGATTCTCTGTCTTCCATGTCAGCTCTCTTCTGTTCGGATGAGACCTTCATAGAGTGGACTACTCTAGAGATCTCATCCATTTTGATAGGTGAGAAGGCAGGCAGAGTGGGAAGGTGTGGAATATATATAATAACCTTTACTTGTCATAACAGTGACAGAGGTCAGGGGAGAGGTAATTTGTCATTTGTATAGCGCCTTTTCGCATTGGTATGGTCCCAAAGCACTGTAGGTAAACGCCCTTGAGGGACCGAAGTCCAAGGTAAGGGAAATTAGTCAGAGGAGTTTGGAATGTGAGTGTGCAATTTATCCAATAGGAAGGTGGGTAGGGGTGGCCAAGTTCCTACTATCTACCCATAATGAGTTGACATGTAGATGTGTTCTGTGAGGTCATCTGGAGAGTATGAGAGTGCAGGACACAAATTATGTATCCATCTTGACCAAATTTTTGTTGTGGTGGATGGCTGTATTCCTATGGCAGAGGCATTGTGCGTTATGTCTTTATATGGTGTATGATAGCAGATGCATCCGGGTGGGTGGCCTTGCCTTGAGCTGTCTAGCATAAGTATGGAGTGAGATATGTACCTGTGTGTTCTGGGTGATTTCTTGCTTTCATAGATGTGGCATGGATTCTTTCCTTTTGTCTACTGGAGTTTATTTTCTCTGTCACTCGGTACATTTCATGGTGGGTTCATTGGTGCCCCTGCTTACATGAAAGATGGTTAACTAACCCGAAAAGGGCATGGTTTCGTCAGGGTGCATGGGTGAAGAAACACATTTTGAAGGCCCTCAGGAAGACAAGGTGATCATCTATGCATCGGATGCTAAGGGGAATTGATTTTCAGATTGAGGGGGCTTGGACGGGATACATGGATTCCCCTATTCTTGGTGATTTGAAGGGAGGGATCACCAGGAGGAGTTCAGTGCCTGAAGGTAAGCTTTTTTGGTTTTTAATGGATGAGCTTCTGTTGGAGGTTATTTGTGCCTGTCTTGTGGAGGGCACGGTGAGTGAAGCACATGGCTTTGAATGTAGCCTGTCACCTGACAGGGAGCCAGTGGAGAACACAGAGGGTGGGGTTGATGCGCTCTCTGGGGCCAATGGCCAGGAGGAGCCTAGCTGCAGTGTTCGAGACCCATTGGAGCTTTCTGAGTTGATTTGAGGGAGCACCCAGGTAAAGGGAATTTGCAAAGTCTAGGCAGGAGAGGACAATGGCCATGATTGCAGTGACTCTGGAGGGTATGAGGGGTAATGGAAGGTGTGTCAGAGAATGCAGAGGTGTAGATTGCAAAATTCAGACACTGTTAATGTGATACGAGAATGTCAGATCAGCGTCCATGATGCATCCCCGGTTCTTTACTGAGTTGAATGCGGCGCAGGGGTCTATGGAATTTGACCAAGGGGTGGCTGTGGTAAAAGAGCCATCTTCCAGCTGATCGTGATTTCTGTTTTTCTGGGGTTGAGGAGGAGGTGGTTGGGCGTCATTTAATGGTTGATGTCTGTGAGGCAGGATGTGAGGTCAGGGTGGGGAGTGGAAGCGGGTTTAGGGGTCTTAAATATGATGTGGATGTTGTCTTCATAGTTATAACATGTTAGGTTATGTGAGCGAATAAGGGCGGGTAGGGGGCTCATGTAGAGGTTGAAGAGTAGGGGTTATAGAGGTGCACCCTGTCGGACCCCTTTGGTGACCGGGCAAGGGGCAGAGGTGAAGGGAGGGAAAATTGTGATTTGTGATCTGTTAGCGAGGAATAAGGAAATGCAACTTAGTGCTGTGTCCTTTATGCGGACCGAGTGGAGTATGTCAGTGAGGATGCTGTGGTCGATGGTGTCAAAGGATGCTGAGCGATCAAAGAGGAGAAGTGCAGCCTTCTGTGTCTGCAGTGTTTATTAGGTCATCATAGATGGAGGCTAGAGATGATCCAGTTCCACAGAGGGGTCTGAAGCCGGACTGTGAGGGGTCGAGGAGGAGGTTGGATTTGGTGAGGTAAAGCTGGGAATAGGCCGTTTGGTCAGTAAGTTTGGCTAAGAAGCAGTTGTTAGAAATAACTCTTTAGTTGGCTGGAATGAGGGGGTCAAGGGAGGGTTTTTTGAGGAGGGGTTTGATGTGTGATGTCTTGAATGCTGTTGGGAAAATGCCGGAGGTGAGGGAGGAGTTAATGATGGATCTTGCGATGACTTGTGGGTTTTGAGGGAAGAGGTGAACCATCTTGTCTGTGGGAGGGCAAGCTAGAATGCCAGATTTGCAAGTGAGGAAAGCAGGGAGTCTGCCAAGTCTGGGGTTACTATAATATTTTCCACAGTGGGAAGTGGGTGGATGGTCCGGTGTTAGTCAAGCGGGGAGGAGGGATAAGTGTCAAAAGCAAGAATGGCTGGATGGTCTGTCCATATAAATGGTCGGGGGGAAAGCAGGGAGATAAGGTTGCAGGAATTGAAAATTGCATCTAGGGTATATCCTGCAGTGTGTGTGTCACCTGATACCAGTTGAGTCACGTTGAAGGATTCCAGGATGTCCAGGAGAGGTTGTCTTGCGGTGTTGTGCAGGCTATCAACCATAGGTTGAGATCTCCTAGCATGATGAGGGAGGGTTGGACACCCAGAATGGCTGCTATGGAGTTGCAAAGAGCATTAGCGAAGTATCTGTTGTAGCTGGGAGGTCTGTAGATAAGAAGCTGTGGGCAAGGGGAGGATTGTTTATATATTTTGTGATTTGCAGTCTGCTTTGCAGGCTTGTTCCATGGAGTGAGAGATGGAACAGGTTTATGGTCTTTGCAACTAAATTGTTTCCAAAGAAACACTTTGCATCGAAAATTATCCATCAAAAATGTTAGCATCAAATGTACTTTTTTTGTATTTTTTGGGGGGGGACCAAATCCCTGTTTTGTAGCCTTGAAAACCCTCCCTAATGACAATTAACCCTTTACCCCCCATATATGCATCTGATGCAAAACATTTCAATGCAAAGTGTTTCATTGGAAACATTTTCGATGGATATACTAGATACCGATGGAAAGGTATGATTTGTGGAGTATGCCCACCCACCCTCTCTGATAGTACTGTTGTGAGTGATGAGTGTGTAGCCTGGGGGGAATGCCTTGTGTGCGATAGGACAGAAGTCATCAGACAACCAAGTTTCTGTGATGAAAAGGATGTCTGGGCTTTCTGAAGAAATGAGGTTGTATATGTTGTGTCCGTTTTTGGTGACAGATCTGGCGTTAATGAGGATACATGAGAGTAGGATGGAAGGGCAGGTGTTGTTGGCCCCTGGAAAGGGGAGTGGCGGAGGACCAGTAAGGGTGGTGAGGGATGTCATGGGAAGGGATCTCCAGTTGGGGGCCCAACATGGGGAGGATAGGGAAGGCGGAGTGGGGGGGAGGGTAGAGGTAGAAGGTGAGAGTTGGTTAGGGGAAGGACAAGGTGTCACTGTAATGATGGGTGGGGGAGGCGCTGAGCATTCTTTCAACATGTGAAAAGAGTGCTTGTTATGTGCAGTTATTAAGGGGGAGGTCTGGAATGGTGGAGAGGAGAGGAGGGGGAGTGTGAGAGGGAATTGCAGATGTGGAGGCAGGGGTGGGTACGGTTGCCAGTGAAGGTGCAGGGCAGTGACTGCAGTCGCCAAGAGGGGTTGTTGATGAATGGAGGTGGAAAGGAGAAAAGCATGTGAGGGCAGAGATGGTGCTGGGTTGCTGATTTCCATGGGAGTGTTGAGAGGGCTAAGGGGGGTTAGTGCCAGGGGTGTTGAAGGAAGTGGTGCTTTGACATAGTGAGATGTATTTACATGGTTGGACAGAGATGATGGAGCAATGCAATAAGCAAAAAATGTTGGTCTACAGGAACAGATTCTTTATGTTGTAATTCAAGAAGATGTGGTGGCGACATTTTCTATAGTTAATGGAAAAGGAGACAAAGTGATTATTGGCCCTTTAACTAATGACAAAAATTGGTATATTGTTGAAAAAAGTACCAAATATGTGCTGCTTTTGTTTGAAAACATTGCAAAAATAATATAATTAAAAAGATATGTTGGAACAGAAGAAACAATTACAACTACTGCAACCAATCAGAGTGATAGGAAAAGGTCATATAGGACCATCATACCTGAAATTGGGAGATCCAAGCAGAATTTCTTTGAGGGTGTCAGTGCTGAAAGCTCTCGGCACACAGTTATTCACTCAACTTCTGTCCCTTTTGTTTTGATTGTGGCATATTGAGTGAAGTGGTCGGTATCACAGCAGGTTGGGGACATTTTAATGTTTTATTATAAGGATGATGCAGAATCTGTGCTAACTGTAGACCAGAAGGATTTACATACACTCATGGATTAGGGGAGGACTGATTTCGAAAAGACCATATTCATGGATGTGGTTTGCTTACAAACATCTTCAGCAGTGCTTCAAGCAGAAAAGAGGAATCATTCTTTTTAATATTGAAGATTAATTGAGTAATGGTGATGCTGATTCCAGGTGTAATGAGGATGGCGTGGAATATGATTTCCCAGGATTACATTTCTCATGTTCAGAAAGTGTAGAGTGGAAAATTAATCTCTGACAGTACACATGAAAGGGAATCCACAGTGTGTGAAACAGAGATGACATAAGACACACATGACCACCCTAGGATTAAGAGCTCCTACTCGCTATGACTCCCATGAAATGCAGACAGAACATTGGCCATCATATGTCGGAGGATCTGAAAGTTCAATTGGGTAGTGAGGATTTTTATGAGGAAGTCGTCCTCTGCCTCGAAATGGGGAAATTCATTATAAACTGATATAGAGATTATATAACATGCAGGCCAGGCTACACACAATGAAGCTGTTAGTCACCCCCAGATGCTGGAGAGGATGCAGGCTCATGGGCACTTTGGGACATATGATTTGCTCATGTCCATCAGTTCGACCTCAATGTAAATCTGCCTTCGCTAAGATTAGCACAATTTAAAGCTGCACCCAATGCTTTGCACTTATACCCATGTTGTTTTGGCACCACATAGAGGTGTGCCATCAGTCTACACCCAAAAAGTGTCTCATACACATAATATTGCTTGTGACCCGTAAATCAATTAGAACGGTTTGGAAATCCCCAGAGCCGCCTGGGATTGTGCTATGGGAAACAATCATATCACAGATTTGTCACTATTAAAGACAGAGCTATAAAGAGCAACATGGCAGATATACACCTACATACTCAAAATGAGAGCTCTCTATGGTAAATGCTGTAGTAGTTCAGTGCTATGTAAGCAAAGGTCTTTGAACAGCTGACGGACCACCAAGGCTCTCCTTAAGTCTGCCTCCCTCTACTGCTTCTAATAGCTGTTGTGCTTTGAGATGCCAAATATATATTATCCTATTGGTTTTTATTTTACTTCATGGCTCAGTCCCTTCTCTACCATTCTTACTATAAGCACCTTTGCTTTGATTTGTCACCTGCTTTGAATTTTCAAAATTAACTGTGGAAAATGGAATTTAAAAATATATTTTTTAAAAAGTGTAGAGTGAAGAAGACGATGAAGCAATATTGGCAACGCTTGATCCTCCGGACAAAAGGAAAAAGCATAAATGATTACAATTGACGATGACCATTGTCTACAAGCATTCATTTTGCAAAGCTTAGCAGAAAATACAAGTGTTGTCAACATAGCACCATCATCAACATCACTGCTAAAACCATCAACGTACCATGATCATGATCAACTTTATTCAGATTTCAATCTATTAAAGTTACAGAGTTACAAGCATTAATATTCCCACTTCTCAAACACACAGATTTTAAAAACACATATTGCAATAAATACAATACATAAAAAACAAAATGAATGCACCAGCTTTTTTGAAAACCACCCTTAACTACATGAACAAAGCAGAAGATGTAACAACATAACAATAACAGCATCATTGAGCATAAACTGACAGGTCTATGGCAATACAACCCCTTTAAGTAGGCTTGTGAGGCTTCAATTTAAGGGCCATAACAAGATGGATAGCAAAAGCAGCATTACATTAATTTTTAAAGAAAGGCTTATGCAAAAACAATACAAGTACAAATAATCTTCATAATAATATATTCCTAAATAAATACTTTAACAAATTTAAAGAGAACTAATGTACTTAATTATTTTATGCCTACCAATCATCATTATCCTTTCACTTGTCTTTGTCTTCATTTCCACACCCAATGTAAATGCTTAGCAATTCCCAAAATGGCATTGATTTGTATAGATCATCTACATATTGTATGTGCTTGGCTTGCCATAAAAATATTTGGCATATAAAAAAGGTTATTATCCTACTCTTCCCTGTTTTTGAATAAAGCAGACAAACAAGCAATACATGAATTAGGTTCTCTTAATAATCAATCAAAGGGGGCTGGCGTCAACCCCATATGTCTTCCAATGCCAACTACTTGATTACAAAGGTATAACAACTAGCCCATGCATACCTGAAACTCTGCAGAGGATTTCAACTCTAGGGAACATACAAAAAAGCCCAGAGGTTGTTTGTTCATGTCCATCTCCCCTGAGAACAAATCTTTAAATGCCTGCTTGAAGGAGGACTTAGTGTTATCATTGATTGGCAATTGATTTCCCCATTATTCCCATATTTTGATTTGTAAGAAGGATGATCTTATAAACTTAAACCTGGGCAGTGTTGTGGCCCCTGGGAGATCAAGAATTGCTGCCATAGCTCCTCTAGTTTCATGTAACCACGGGACGTTCCATAATTTAATTCAATACACTAGACTCTTTAATCGTATTACATAGAGGATTCACAGATACACGATTTCTAATGGAACTGTGTTTGCTGATGAGCTGTTAGACAGACATTATAAAGTATTTAAGAATATATTTTTTTTCTGGTTGCTGATGAGCTTCCTTTCCCAGATCCCCAGATCTTAGCACTCTAGTTACAGCCAACATTACTTGGCGTTATGTACTTTTTTCACTAGCCTAACTCCCTAACATGGACTGCAAAGATCTGCACTGCCCAATTCTGCTTTCAAGCAACAATACACATTTAAAAATGTCCAGCTTACCTTCAAGTCATATACATTCCCAAATAAAAATATTGACTATTTCTATCTTTTGACTGTTTAATGACAAAGACAACTTCAATCTACATTGATAGTGGCATGTCATACTTTTTATCTTAATTATATTAAATGTAAGACATTTGGCTGTACAGACACTGTTAAATAAGCTAAGTTGGTGCTGTATCCCAAATGTTATTTTTTATAGCAATACAGCATCATCTGTAAATAAAAATATGGTAATTTTCTCATGCATCAGGCTTGGTAATTGGGCCATATTGTTTATCTAAAAAGAAAATCAAATCGTAAATAATGCAAGGACTCAGCCTTGCCTAACTTCTTTAGTCAAAGGGAAGGTTATTTTCCTTTCACACCACGTACCTCATCGGACAGTCACAGTGTGATTTGAATATCAACATTTTGTAGATTACAGCAGTCCATTACATATAGATAACTTTCCCAGTACCTCTAACAGCTCATTATGTGGGATATTAACAAATAATTCCTCACTATCTCTACCATCAGGGGATTTGTAGATATATATTCATAAATAAAGAGATAGGACAACAAACATAAATAAACAATTGTAGGTATCAAACTGGGAACCCAAACATCTCTCTAAATGATGTCAGTACTTGTATCTTGAAAAAATAGATCAAGTACAACCAAAATATCCCAAAAAATATATAATTTATTGTAAACAGAAAAAGACCCTAAATTAGCACAATAATTAATCGTAAAAAATACACTTGTGTTTCTCGATTTTCATAGAAAATCACAATCTAAATAAATACATAGGCACAAATATAGCAATATATAACAACATCATAAAACAAATGTGTCACAGACAACATGTATATTCCCGACATGTAACATGTTTCAGTTCTTGATGCCTTTATGTGGCTGAACTTTCTTCAGGGGAAGACACTTCTTTTTCATTTAAAATTCTTTCAATATTGTGCAGTAGGGGTCCTAAGAACAACCACCAATGGATGTTGTCAAACAAGCTGAAAGATAAAAGAGGCAAAGAAGCCTTCAGTACCCAGTAGTACCATCCGGAGTATTAATCACACCCTTCACCTCTAAAGTCAGACCTGAGTCCAAACTTTCAAGGGTGACCTGTTGGACTCTTGAGGAATCTATCATGGTGATGGGTGTTCACCTTCTCTCACGGTTCAGACTCAGGCCTGTCTGGTTACTACTTTGTACTCTTACAGTTGAAAGGTGGTAGGTGAGCTAAGACAGCCAATAGCACAACCTCCTCTCCCTCTACAGTTAACTTTGCAGCCAAAATCTTTGGCTGGAGTTGGATGCTTGCACTTTTTGCATCTGGTTTTCAATGACCCTACCTTCATGCCAACCATTAAGGTCATAGACATGCATGCAAAAAACAAAGAACCCAAACACCATCTGAAATTGCCGCCAATTCTTTTCGGATTTATGTGATTACCATGCCACTGAAAATGCCATCCAAAAAACGCTGACTGCAATTACAGCAAGGTGCAGTGATCACATAGATCACCTACTCCTTTTCCCCATAACCGCTTACCATTGTGCCACCGACCTCCCTCTATCCTCGGAACCCCAGTTTCCTCCCACTTACACCGGTCAGAGATGGTGCTGATAGGTCCATTTTTTCCCCTTTCTTCCCCCTCGCGACCCCTGACTTCCATTACACCGAACAAGAGGAGCAAGGGTCACCCCCAAAACCCCTGCTCCCCTTGATTGGTGTACAGTACTGCGCATTTGCACCATACAAGTCGGAATTTTGGTACGGCGCAATTGCGCGATATTGTATTAGTTAGAATTTAGATGGCGACATTTTCATATGATACCCAGCTGGTGCAAGCTGTTTACAGACACTACTGATGATTGCACAAATGAAAAAATATAATTTAAGGAAAGATCATTGCAACGCAATCCACAGTATGGATATTATTAGGCTTCACATACAAGTCAATTATGTTTTTGTCCCAGTGATTGATACCAATCTGCATGCAGAATTAAGCCATTCACACTTAAGATCATTCTTTCATTAGGATGGCAAATACTACATTTTCACAAGCATGTTGCAGACATGTGACAGACATGAAGAAGTCCTGAAATAAATGTTTATTAGGGCTATTTGCTGGTGTGGAACACATATCGTAAGATTTAAGAATTTTAACTGTAATTTTGAATGTTTTCATATTGATTGTGAGAAATTTCGAAAATTGTATTGTATATGTTTTTGTGGCTTTTTCGCCAAAATAAAACAATTACAACAACAATAGGAAAATGCACAGTGACAATTCAACAGGGGGATAGCTACTCCATGAGTTCAGAAGTTTCAGTATTGCTTCTGTCACCTCTCTCTGCCTACTTCCAAGTTCCTCTACAAATGTCCTCCAACCTCCCTTGTAAAGCTCTTTCCTCTGTCCTCTCTCCTTCTCCCTTAAAGCATCTCCTTTTCTTCCCCACCTGAACCGCCTCTTTTCTCAGTCCCCAGGTACCTCTGCAACCAGCTTTCCAACTCCTTATATCTTACCCATGCCAAACTGTTCTTTCCTCTTACAGGGCCCTAGCCCATCACATTTGGCTGTCATACTCAGTGTGGCGACACCTGCAGGCTGTTATTGTGTATTGACAAGATAGAAGCAGTGTTTTTTCCCTAGTGAATTCACCTGATTGTAATCGGTCTCCACCATGGTACACATCAATGCCTACCAAACCAAAATATGGATCGCCCATCATTTCGGATATCCTGGAAACCGCACTTGTGTTCTCTCATTCAAATTGACAGAACCCGCACTTGCTCTGAACAAGATACCATCGACATGCTGCCATCGTTTTCATCGGTTCCTATAAGACTTTCAAATGTTTTCCTCAAACCAGACTGACCCAAAGGAAGACCATCATATACAAGCTCCATTAGGTTATTGGCTCGTTCTAAGCACATAAAACACCCATAAAGGGGAATGGGAAGCACAGGTCCACTTCCTGTTACAGTTCTCCACCTTAGTGCTGTGGCAAGGTGGGATGGTCTGGGGGATCCCTGTGCACACTCCAGGCCAAGCAACACACTGGAGGCTGTGTTACCCAACGCCATCAATACCCCATCCACTACTTCCAGGAACATATAAGGACATTGTCGACCCAAAAAACCCAAACCATGCACACACCGGGTGACACCGCATGCTGTAATGTATACCACTTTAAATCAGTGGCTGATATACTAGATGAAGGTGTCAGAAGCGCATTAAAAATACCCACATAATAATTAAAGTGTCATTCCACAATTGGGAGGGGGATATGTCATAGTGCTTTAAATTGTTGTGTTTGTTCGCGATGTTTTCAAGCAGGCCATAGCGCATGCAGCGAAAAAATTGTCAACATTACCAAATGCGCAGATTGACCATATGCACTTCTTACTGTGGGCAGATGATATTGAATAGCTAGAAAACGAAATAGCACAACCAGTGATTGGGTTCAAAGAATAGCTCTCTCCTGGACCAAACAATTGCAAGAACATAATGGGGTTGAAGGAATGGAATTCAATGCCTGAATAACCTTTCTCTGTGTTTTCCTAAAAGTGAAATTTCTTGCAGACAATCTGGAAACACATCAAGCATTTAGTGAAATAAATCCAGAAATGATAGATCGATGGTTGTGTTATTACAGAGCTATGGTTTTCTGGCCATAGGTTTGGCTAAACACATTCATAGGACAATGGTAAGGAAAGCCTGTTACATTGTACAGTTGCATGCACTGGGGATGCAATAGTTCTTCACAGAATTGCTAAGCAGAAGCCCACTGTGGTTTCCACTGTTGCCTCCTCTGTAAGACTCTGTTTTTTGCATTCATTGCTTGTTCTTCTTCCCACTATTGCATGATGAACTGTATTTTATCACAAATACTGCAGTTCTTTCAGTCCAGTGAAATACAATGAACTGAATATGTATTTGAGTAAGAACTGCAAACTGTTAGTAAAGTTGTGAAGCTCACAAATGATGAAGCGTGTACACATAATTTTACTTTACTTTATTTGTAATGTGCACCATTGACCCAGAGGCATTAAGGTGTGGAGAGTAATACAGACAGACAAAAAAACACGAATAGGCAGAGTGTAAGACCAGATTGCAATTGCAGGAGTAAAGACGGCATTGTAAGCATAGACTTAAGAGAATAACAGAGTTTTTAAGGCTTTCTTAAAAGCTGTCAATGAACTTTGGCTTCTTAAGGCTGCCGGGAGCTGATTCCAAAGCTTAAGGGCCACCAGAAAGAATGCACCATTCTCAGATTTCTTTGTTCCACTCCAAGATAGGAACAAGTAGTTCTGCCCGCTAGACCTGAGAGTTATCTCATTGACTTTCTCAATGATATGCACCTGCAGGTAAGAAGGCATCAATCCTAGCCTGCACTTAAAGGTTGTAACCAATAGCCTAAACCTGGTCCGTGCTTCAACCGGAAGCCAATGCAAAGAACGCCTAGCTTCTGAGACATGATGTCGGCGAGACAGAACCACCACAACTCTAACTGCCCAGTTTTGTACCATCTGGAGTCTGCAAATGTCCTGCTTACAAAGACCAACCATGAGGCAACTACAGAAGTCGATCTTAGACACTATCATGGCACTAACAATCATTTCTGAGTTAGCCTGAGTAATAAGGGGTATGAGGTGCAGTAGCGATTTAACATAGTAAACCGAGGCTGGGACCACACTGGTTACATGAGACCTCATAGTGAATGACTGATCCAAGACCACACCCAAGATGTTATCTTGGACATGGGGTGATGTAATCATCCCCTAACCTAAAGGATCTGTAGGCCAGGTCCAGCGTGAGAAGCTTACGGATTTACTTCAAACATAAATCCACATATCTTATCACAATTAATGGGAACCGGTATCTATCATCTAGTTAATGGTGTTTCAGTAAATAGGTCACAAAAACCTGGGAAATAATGGCATTACATTTACACCCCAACTACTGTGATCTTAATATAACATGCATTCACAGAAAACATAGCATGAACTGTCTTCATTACCTTTAACTGTCACCACAAAACATATCTACTATCACAAACAGAGCAATTAACTCATTTATTCCTTCTCTATTTCTATGTTGTATTAATGAAAATCAGATTGTCTGCATACTTGCACTGAAAAAGCACATTTTTCTAGTTTGACTGACTCTTCTTCAAACATTAACGAAAAGAAGACACTAAATTATGTAAAAATGGACAGCCGGAGGGGGTGGTATCAGGGCTGTGAAAGATGGCTGCTTAGTCGTCTCTCTCCCACCTGTTTTGCAGTATATTATTTCTCTGTGATGCCCTGGGCCTTTATTTTCTGCTACATTCCATGGCCTACTGAACTAGGAACAGTACCCACACCATCCAAAGTTGTCAAAAACCTCAGAATCCTAATGGACAGCGGGCTAACTCTAGAACCACATTTAAATGCGATAATTAAGAAATGCTTCTTCCATCTGTACACAATCAAAAACATTCTACCATTCCTATCCTTCATGTACAAAACATTGGACATCATCTCTCTCATCATCTCCAGGATAGACTATGCCAACAGCTTATATCTCGGAATGCCAGACTATTTACTGCCGAGACTGCAACGTATAATGAAGGCAGCTGCCAGACTTCTCCTCAAACTCTCACAAAGGGACCACACCACTCCACCTTTAAGTATGCTACATTGGCTCTCAAAACTATGTGCATAAAACACAGAGCAATCCATGGCCTAAGAGCAGAATTCATACAAAAGACAATCACAATCACTCAGATCCAGTGACAACATCCGCCTATAACCTCTGTTCTTATTCGCTCTACATTTTCTATTCTCATCTAATAATGATATTAAGTTTTACATCATCCCCTTCCCTTTTGTGTTCTCTCCATATGTGTCGTATGCAATCTTTTAGGTGCAACAGCCACATATCAATGACAGGTGTTCGGATGTTCAAATGCTTTGTTATTCCGCTGCCACTATTGTATTATGCTCATTTTTGTGTGTATTACACTTGTTGGATATTTCTGGATTCCTTTAATGTTGTTTACAGGTGTAACCTGGAATGTTAAGGGTATCAATAACCCAATCAAAAGACACAAGATAATATCCCACTTGAAGAAATTCAAACCTTCAGTTGCTTGTATCAAAGAAACCCATTAATCCATGCTTGAATCTATGAAACCTAAAACACTTTGGGGCTGGGGATTCTTCATTTAGAATGGTTGCATTATGTACCTCAGACATGCGCAGCTCCCTCACAAACACTATATGGAATATTGGACATAGCAGATAAGTCTATATACATGAACACCATTTGAATGCTCTCAGTTGTTAAATCTCTGATTATGTAAAAGAGTTACAGAAATATGGTTCAGTTGTTCCAAGAAAAGCTGTGGAATGTCTGCTCACCTTTAACAATTGCAGTATGGGTTCATTTTGCCTGGCCATGTCATATAGGATACACAGAGTGCTTCAAGATATTCCCTAAAATTAAAAATAGCTCTGTGAGGTACAGTGGTGAAAGAAATCTTCTCATGATATAGCCTTTTCTTAGAAGATTAGCTTCATTAATAGCATAGGTTACTATACGTTTTATTAGAGCAATAGTTACCCAAATATATTAGGTACTGAATTGGACTCAGCAGAACACATTTGTATAAACAGTGCATAACAACATGGGTAGTAGAAATTAATGTTTATGTCACTAAAATGACATTATAGTACTGTAAGGTCCTCTCTCATTGAAGAAGTCATTGTTGCCCTATGTAATACAATATTCTGTGAAATGGAAAGGCCTTGTAGCTCTGTAGCCTATATTGGTGTAATGTAACTGTCCATCTATTCAGTTTGTAGAGGTTACCAGACATTTGGTCGAAAAAAATTGGTCGACCAGACAAATGGTCAAACCAATTTGGTCGAAAACCAAATGGTCGAATTTTTTATTTTTTTATTTTCACCCCTTTTTTTTTTTTTTTTGGGGGGGGGTCCCGCCCCCAACCCCCTTTTTTTTCTAAAAACCCATTTTTGTAAAAAACGAAAACCCGAAAAATAAATATATAATTAAAAAAAAAAATTCGACCATTTGGTTTTCGACCAAATTGCGTCGACCAAATGTCATTCGACCAGTTTTAGGTCGACCAAATGTCTGGACACCGTTTGTAGAAGCATGAGCTGGAAGTATTCATCATTTAAAATGTTTGCTGTAGGCCCCTCAGCCATGCACACTTTACTACCATAGAATGTATGACACATTGGGCCTAGCAGTTAAATCTGTACATATAAACACTATTAGAACGTTCTAAGTAGTGAAATCTCTGATTATGCTAAAGAGTCACAGAATCATTTTTATGTGCGAATTATTATAAGAAAAAGAGGTACACTATAGGCCTCAGCAGTGCAATGTAAACCACATTTAACAGTTGCAATATAGGTTGATTCTGTGTGGTTTTGTTATGTAGAATCGTTGGAACTAGAACTTACGTTAAATAACATCAATCACCAGGTCTATAACTCAGAACACACTAACACAAATAATAATACCATCAATTCGGTGGCTGCTAGAAATCTCACCACACATATTGATTTTACTACACCATGTATATGGTCAGATCATCACTATTGACTTCCATATCCAGGTGAAAGGCCCTCTCTAGAAATTGCAGGGTAACCAAAAAAGTTACAATTTAAAAAAAGCCAGAATTTTGACAAGATACTGCCTGCAGATTTTCAAGTCTGCCTGGAATCAATCATGAGGCACTCAGCAGTTTCTGATTCTGCAGAGCACTGGTTACTAACTTCTCCAGCTGCTTTACGAAGATGCTAGATAGGATGGCCCCCCTTCGATCAAAGCGGGTCATGTCTAACATCGGGCACCAAAAGTGGTTTACACCACAATTTAGAGCACAAAAATTGGACAAATGTAAAGTGGAAACCCACAGGCTAAAATGTCCTCCTGAAGAAAACAAAACTGCTTGGAAATTAGAGGAGAAAGCCTATAAACACAATATTGTGGAAACTAAAAAAGACTATTTTAACACACAGATTAGTGAGGCGACAAATAATACTGGAAAACTTGTCCAAAAGTTAAGAATATTTGACAAACCTAAGGCACTCTAATTACCTTTCCAGCCCACAAGTGAGGACTGCGCAACAGTACAGGTGGCTTTTGAAACAAAAATATCGAAGGAAAGAGACAAAATCAAAGACACAGTGACCACTTCTGCCCAAACCAAAGAACAATCCGTTGCTAATTCTACAGTCCATGATTATGTGGGTTTCTCTTTCTACTCAATATCAATTTTTGACATATTTTATCCTCCATGAAACCAACCGCCTTGCCCCAAAAACATCTTACCACCCAAGATAATCTTGGAGCACAAAAAGCTATTTGCACCATTTCTCATTAGGCTGGTAAATGCCTTGTTTCAAGACCGCTCTGTCCCTGCTTCAATTAAGGTGGTCACAGTCACTCCTCTCATTAAAAAGCCTGGATTGGACCCCAAAGATCCAAGCAATCCTAGGCCCATCACTAACTGCAATTCCCTTCTAAAAACACTGATAAATTTGCCACGTTACCACTGCAAACCTTTATTGAAATGAACAACATTCTTCATAATAATCAATCAGAATGTAGACCTACAGTACGGAGGCAGCATTGATCAGTCTCCAGTCCCACATGTTGAAAATCATTGACAGTCGAAAAGCTGGGATTTTGCCTCTGATTGATTTATCAGCGGTTTTGATTTGCTAGACCACGACCGCCTCCTACATAACCTGGGTCATCTGGGAAACTGTTCCAAGGAGGCTGTTGGGTGGATCCAGTCTTTCCTGTCTAATTGGTTGTCTAGAAATCAACGGGGTGAGGCTTTTTAATCTGCAGCCCCCTTTAGGTGTGGTGTCACCCAGGGAGCATACTTGTCTCCTCTACTGTTTTATCTGTACCTAAAACAGCTCTGTACACTTCTAGAGGACTCTAGGCATATGTTTCACAAACTACGCTGATGACACTCAGCTAGTGCTTGTAGTTAGCGGTAACAATGCCACAGATTCATTCATAGCATATATGATCTTATTGAAGCCTGGATTTCTAGAAATTGGCTTTGTGTTAATGGCAGCAAGACAGGGTGTCTCATCTTTGGGTCACAGCTCGCCCTCTCTAAATTGACACCAGACTTTAAAAGCTTCAAAATAGAGAAGTGCACCATCCCAGTGCAGACAAAAGAGAAAACTCTGGGCATCCAATTGGAGGCCTACATGAATGCAGACACCTATGTCAATTGGATTGTCCAGAGCTGCAATTACTATCTTCGCCTGCTCAAGAACAGCCACCCTTTCGTGTCTGAAAAGAATTGTGCAATCATTGCCCAAGCCACCATCATTTCAAGATTGCACTACCCTAACAACCTGCTAAATGGCACCTCTACGTCCTGCCTAAAGAAATGTCAAACTATTCAGAACGATGTTGTGTGGATAGTCAAGAGAATCTTGAGAAGGGAACATATCTCAGATCACAGGAGAGCCCTCCATTGGTTCCTGGTGCAGGGACGCATCAACTTTAAAGTGGGTACCCTAGTGCACTGCTGCCTCTTTCGCAGAGCCCCCCTGTACCTTAAATCTCCAGTTTACCAATACTCAACTGCAAGGCTACTTTGCTCTTCCAACACAGCCTTGGTGACCTACCCTGGCTACACACTATCTAAGGGGTTGGGTAGATCATTTCCAGTGTGTGCTGTCAAATTTTGGAACACTCTCCAACTTGTGCCTAGGCAGGAAGAGAACCTGAGGGCGTTTCGCAAAGCACTAAATACTGCCCTCTCCATAACTTATTAAATCGTCTCAGCAGGTCCCTTAGGAAGGAATGTCCTGTCTTGTTTGTTCGTCTAATTGTGTCAGTGTTGCCCTGATGCCTCCGGGCTCTTGGCGCATTATAAATAAATACATAACTTAATATAAAGTAGAATAGGTACTGTGATTTAAGATATTCCGTAAAATAGAAAAGAGGTTTGTGAGGTACAGTGGTGAAACGAAACCTTTTCTTAATAATGTTTTTTTAGTATACGTTTTAGAAATTGAAGCATTTATCATATATAATAGAATGAATAAGCATTATGTATTGTAAGTTAATCTTTGTTTTTTATTTTAGAAGGCTATGTATGTATATACTAATTATTTTTGTTTCTTTATAGCATTGCTGAACTATGTCTACGAAGAAGCTTGAAGAACGTCCTAGGAGAAAGGATTGTTTACAGGGAAGAAACGTCTGTACATACTAAGAGTAATGATAACACATCCATGGCTGCTAATGATCATTCCTTTGAAAATTTCCAATTTCAGATAGGAGATGTGCCAACTGAACAAATTAATGGAACCCAGTGTATTTTAAATGAAAGTGATACAACAAAAAATGTATCAATCTCATTAGCAGTTTGTAAATAACAAAAGATGTGTACAAGAAAAGAAAGAAAATGAAAATGTCCTACACATTTCATTTCAAACAGAGGAATACAGACATATATATATATATATATATATATATATATATATATATATATATATATATATATATATATATATATATATATATATATATATTTAAAATGGTAAATCCTACATGCTTTGCAAGTAAGGAGCAGATAGTGCAGGCTGAAGGCATGGTTTCACTCTTCATTTACCTAAATTGCCCCGAGGTGCCTATCTTGCACGGTATATCTCTGAACAGCACTTTTTGTGCTCATCGCCATTGGCACCACGAGGGATGCCCCAACCGAAGATGGCCACCGCCTTCACCCGATCTTGAACGAGCCCTTCCTGCAACACCGCTTCCTCACAGCTGATTGGCCTTTGGAACCAACTTAAGCCTATCAGCATAAGCCGGTAGGTGTAGCCGACTGTCCCGACGAAGGCCGGGAGACAAAGGCATTCCCATGTCCGAGCCTGTTCCTCAGAGACCAGGGCAAGGAACCCTGCATATTCGCACCAAGGCCAGCTGTGTTTTGCTGTGGTCAGAGGTCCTACTTCATCGGTGTCTGAGCCTGCTGCCAGGTAAGCACCCTGCCGAACCCTTGCGTGACTCTTGCAATTGCAGTATCCACCTCTATCAGCTCAATATCCTGCTTACCATATAGGTAGCTGGCTACGGTGCTACCAACTGCCTGTAGTCCTGTGACATTCTCTTTTCTTAATATGCCCACCAATGCATGAATGTTCGTGCTCCCTGCACTCATTTACCCTGTTTTGCCATGCCTCTCCCGCTTACTGCCTAAAACAACTTGAGTCTATCCTCTTGTATATGTGATTTAATTTACTTCATCAGACACTGTTACTATTGCATATGCACCGTTCCCTAGGCTAAACATTATTTGCTTTGTTTGTCAGTTAAACTGCATGGTGGTACCATACGTCTCCTGCTTGTACCCCTAAGTTCCTGAGCCACCTCGCGCATGGCTCTGTACGCTTGTTTACATGCTGTATCCCATACTCCTATGCCAGTGCCTTTGCCTCCAAAGTACTAATGTGGCATCAAACCTTTATCGCTAACACCCTGCACCGAGCTACCGCTCATCCACATTGCTCCCCTATTATGTCGTTGCTCAACTACTAGCCTTGTCTGATCTTGATTATGGCACCTATTGCCTCTAACCTACCTGTTCAGCCCTACCTTCCTACGCTGGAGTACCCCGCCACCTCGCTCAGGAACACACATGCTGACTGGCTAACACGTCTGGCGCCTTCATTCTTGCCCACTGCTAATTAATTATTGCTCACTATGCGCATACACCACCCATCACCATTAAACACCTCCTTGTTACTCTTCATAACCTCCTTGCCTCCACATTTCTTTATAACCTTCCTACTCAACCTACCGAGTCGCTGAAAATCACCATGTCACACCCCAATAGTATCCTGAACTATTATTGGCCCTTAGCCCAGAGTGGGCCTACCCCTGCACTCCCATGTCACTCCCAAGACACCACATTACCATATACTCTCAGACATTCCAACCCATACCTTAATGCCCCTGCTCTTATGGCTGGAACACATCACAACCAAACCAACACCTAACCAAGCCTGCACCCTCTACCTCAGGAACTTAAGAGTAGGCTCCAGATACCTCCGGAGTGCCTTCCATCTGCAGAAGCAATCTCCCACATCTCATATGACCCCATCACCTATGCTACCCCCTCAGTCACCCAGTGATGCCAACATTCTTCCTCCAAAAACCCCAACTGCAAGCCTCACAACCACAAAGAAGTTCTGATCAAAGGCGTCTTGATCAACGCAGGTCCCTCCCTGCACATGCTGTGGACATTGCTGACTTTATCAAAACCCACGACCTTGACTTCCTGGCGATTACAGAGACTTGGTTACATGCAGCCTCCGGACCTCGACTAGCCCTTGCCCTATCTCCTGGGTACACCATCATCAGATGCTACGTAACAACAATCAGTCGAAAGGCGGAGGGGTCGCCTTCATTCCCAAAATTACCACTGGCATTAGAACCATCACTAACCAACAGTTCCCATCAGCAGAATTATTATCGGTCAAACTCCCTATTTCTCCTAACCAAACAGCCACCATGCATCTTGTATACAGAACTCCTGGACCTACCCCCATCTTCACTGATGACATTATGTCCATCATAACAGATAAAGCCAAAACCAAATCACAAATTATTCTCCTCAGTGACTTTAACCATGGCTTCCAAGACCCTAATGACGTGACAGCTGTTAACCTGGGCAACAATCTTTCTGATCTTGGCTTCTCCCACCACATCCAGGAACCCACTCACTCTAAAGGAAGAACCCTTGATTGGCTAGTAGATATCAATTGTAGCATTAATCTACAGACCAATCTACCTTGTGCCTTGTCAGACCACCACACGATTACCTTCAACATTACTGCGACTGACCACTGCCTCAAACAAGACATTGCTTCTCCCATTCATACCAGAAACAAAAGGGATATAGCAAGGGAAAAGCTACTCCCTCTCATCTTGCCCTTATTAAACAATGTGGCTTCATCTTGCATCGAGCCCACAATATTAGTCGATACCTTCAACCAGTCCATGCTCAAAGCCCTGAACACTATTTCCCCAATTAAGCTCAGGAAATCCAAACCTCGAGCACACCTTAATTCGTGGTTTACACCATTCCTAAGAACACTCTGCAAAGAAAAACGGTCCGCTGAAGCACACTGGAAAAGCCTTCCCACCGTTGGCAATCAGGACACCATCACCATAGCAACCCTCAACTATAAAGAGGCTATCTTCCAGGACAAAAAAGACACCTACAACATACGCATTATGCAAGCTGAGTCCAACACCAAAGAGCTCTTAAAGATTCTCAAAGAACTTGAGCAACCCCCCCCTGACACTTGCAGCAAAGACAGCACTTGGTGTACCAATATACAAAATGCACTTCTCTGGAAAATTGCCACACTCCAAACAAAAATAAACGTTAAACAAACTAGCTTACAGACTGACCTTAAGCCACCTCCACCTCCACGTACCACCTTTCTTACCCCCATGACCCTCAAAGCTTTCAGCTTTTCACCACTCACTATTACTGAGATCGAAAACATCATTAACAATCTCAAACCCTCTAATTGTCAAGGTGACCTATGCCCAGCCACCACGATCAAGGAGTCTGCACATGAACTAGCCCCCTTCATCACGGCCCTCATTAATACGTCTTTCAATACAGTTATTGTCCCTGATAACTTGAAAGACACTTGGGTCATCCCCCTTCTCAAGAAACCTAGCCTTGACCCTAATATACCTACCAACTTTAAGCCCATTACCACGGTACCATTCCTGCTTAAAATACTGGGCCGTGCTGCCTACCTACAGATACAGGAATATCTAGAAGTTAACAAACTCTTGGGTTTTAGGCAAATCGAGGACTTAAAAGACAAAGGAAAACTGGCTCTGTTACTCCTACTAGATTTATCAGCAGGCTTTGACCTGGTCAAACACCAGATCCTCTGTCAGCACCTCACCTCAGCTGCCAACTTCTCAGACTCTGCCACCTCGTAGATCAGATCGTTCCTAAACAACAAATCCATGCGGGTCTTCTCCTGCTCAGCCGCCGCTGAGCGCTCTCCGGTTCTATGCAGCGCCCCCCAAGGCTCCTGTGTTTCACTGACACTATACAACATGTTCACAAAATCGTTATTTGATATTCTTGACTATCTGGGTGTCACCTACACGAACTGTGCTGATGACACCCAGATACTCATCCCTATCATGGGAGACCACAGAGAGGACACTTAATCCCTGAATGATGTATATTTGGTCATCCAGGCCTGGATGGCTCAACATGAGTTATGTCTCAATGAAGATAAGACCGAACTCCTCATCCTTGGCTCGCACTATCATCTCAATAAACGTAATCCTGCATTCAAGTCCTTTATTATCGATGGTAATACCATCAAGGTCTCTAAGGATACTAAAACACTGGTATTTACCTTAACTCCATCCTAACCCTCACCAGACAAACCAATTCTGTCACCTCAACATCGCCCTACACCTGTAAACGAATTACAGCATGCCGACCTTTTCTATCTACAGCCAACTCCACCATTTTAGCCAGAACACTTATCATGTCCAATATTGATTATTGCAATGCTCTATACCTGGCGATGAGCCAACGCAATCTTAACAAACTCCAAGTCACACAGAACAATGTCATCAGGGCAGGATTCAATATTCCAAGATATTAACACATCTCTAATACCAGACGCAACCTGCACTGGCTCTCTGTTACTCAAAGAATCTCCCTGAAAACACTTACTCTCACCCATAAGTGTCTTACCAACCAGGCCTCGTCTTATCTGGCCAGCCGATTTATTCCCTGCACATCAACACGCCCTTAGCGAATGGCCCAAGTCCACTGCCTCGCCCTACCCAGGTTCAAGCTGCAGAAAGCGGGTGAAAGTAGCTTCCCGGTGCTAGTCTCCAAACTTTGGAGCACTCTGCCCACCTCACTTAGGTCAGAACCATCCTTACATACATGTCACCACCTACTTGTGATTTATGTACATATATGACTGCTCCTTTTGTACTGCTCTACACTTCCTTTGTACATTGCTTGTATCATACTGTTATGTCCTATTGTAATTCCTGTTTATGTAACTCAAGATATGTGCCCAGATGTCTTGGGGCTAGGCGCTATATACTAATAAAGAAATACAAATACAAATGCAAACAGCAAGCTCTGTGGCATTTTGGCGAGCAGCACTCCCAGTTCGTGGATTTTGCAAAAAAACTGAGTGGAACAAACAGCCAAAAACTTGCCAAGGTTGAATTCTGAAAAAGCCTTTATTTCGTCATAGCAGTTTCAAAAAGGAAGAAAATCCCAGTTTCCCAGTAGTATGCGTGCCAGCAGGGAGCCTGACACGTTTTGCCACAAACTTGTGGCTTGATCACAGTAGCTCCACCCAAATGCATACGAGTTTTAAAAAAAAGAAAGAACACCAAAATTAGTAAAAACTGAGAAGGTGATTGACATTTTTTGCACGAGGTACTGCCATTTTGCTTTGGCTAGTTGAGAGCTGAGTATGCATTTCACTTCTTTTTTTAAAAGCACATGTGAACGTTTAGTTTACCCTTTAAGAAGGTTTCTTTTAACATTAGCATTATTTGATATAATTATTTAAAGGCTTATCATGATTTATAATTGTTTTTCAAAAATAAAGTGCATAGTGTGTGTGTTGACATTTCACTGCATATAAACAAATGCATTGTTTTATACATTTTTATGCAATTCAAGATATCGCAGAGACTGAATGGTAATACATGTTTGTAGAATTGCCTATTAGGTACATTCAAATAAAGTGCTTAGTGCATTTGACAAAATTATAAGCAATTCAAATCTATATTGTAGTCTCTTCCATTGATACAGTGTAAACCCAGAATATTCAATAATGAAGTGCAATGTGCATTCCTATGATCATTTTAGGCCTTTTACATAATTCTTAAGGTATATCATATATGGTGGAAAAATTATCCGGTGATGTTCAATCAAAAACATGTTCAATTTATCCCCATATAGGTATATGGGAGATTTTCCCATATTATAGTCTCTGATGTCTCTATAATTTAACGCCTATTTTTATACGAAATAAGGTGCATAGTGCATTCATATGATAGTTTGACACTGTATACATTGCATACAAATATAGATATATAACTGTTCAACTCAGAGGTCTTTACAAATCTTTGGAGAAGTGTGAAACCAAAACATAGATATGTTGGGAAGCATTTTTTGGAAAAGAAAAAAGTGCAAGTCATAAGTAAAAGAGCTTTTCATGTGAAAAGAAAATTGTTCATTTTTGTATTGAACAAACTTAAGAATCTACTTAAGGCGACCACACCATGCCATAGAAATATGCAAACAGTTAATGTACTTACATGTGACCATTTTTGTGGTGTGTTTGGTGGAGAGTGGAAACACATTTCTCACAGAGAAAGATTTTTTAATGAGGACAGTTACATTCAAGGAAAGAATGTGCCCCTTGCTATTGTTGAGAGTGGACATAGCTATGAAGTCCAAATGGTGTGGTTTCTAAAAAAGAAGAAATCCTAAAGATTGTCAGTAGAGAAATTGAAAGTTTAGGACAGTCTGGAATAAAACCAGGAAAGCAAAGTGAGGTATGGTCGTGTTTATTTTTTCAATATTGATACGTTTTCTTGTAATGTCTTAAAGACATTTTTAAGTTTTGCATACAAATAATAATATTCAAAGACAGATCAAGATGCTACAGAGAATAGATGACTGTGAAGTTCATGTTAAACAGAACTTCTGGGTCATTCTCTAGCTTGTCTTGATAAAAGTAGATGTAATAGTCAGTTTAATCATATACGGATGCTGGCTTCACATCATACAAAAATGAGATACTTTCTGGTTAAATTGTATCAGTGCAAAACACCAAGTATGTCTCTTGTATGAAAACCAACTTGTTTGGAGGCTATTAGCTAAATGGATCTGTAGATTTTGATGTTCTTTGTTTATATTAAGTAGCAGAATGCTATTCATATATCGAAATATTGAAGCAAACAATGAGAGGATGGCTTAGAGTACATGGATGGTTTTCTAGTGAGACATGAGAATCCAAGTCTCATCACCCAGATGAAACTGTCTTGCCAAACTGCAGAGAAAAATATATATTTTTTTGTTTTGCCCTTTACAGTTTTCCTTCCTATGGCATGCAGAGAGTGATTTGTTTGGAAGTTTTAAAGTTTTGAATAATCATGTTTTGCAAAAAATAAAAGTTTCATTAGATATCCAAAGTTTGGGTAGTACTTGGAGCTACTGGAAAAAGAATGTCAAGAAGAACTTTTGGCAGCTGAATTGGCAAAAGAGACTCGTGAGGGCAGCCAAGAGTCTGCACCAGAAAGTCAAAATGTGCTAGGTGAGCCAATTAGTCAAACTGACACTGAGCTGACCATGGAAGAAGCAGAAAGTGCAATACAACAGCCTAAAGTTGCAAATGAAAATATGATACATTGGCAAGCAAACTAGATGTAGAGCAGAAAGACGAATTTTGCAAAATCAGACATAGGTTCTTACAAGGTTTACAACATGACAAGCATGAATGTTTGTGCGTCCAATGCAAACCTCTGTTAATGTATGTTAGTGGACAAGCAAGAACAGGGAAACATTTCTTAATTCATGCATTAACATGATAATATGATACAAAATGTAACTGATTTTTCTCTGTCATCTGTGATATCATCATTGCGGTGAGAGGCTGTGCAACATGGGGCATAAACCTAAGGTGGCTTCAGCTGAATTTCCAGGGGATTTGTTGCGGTAATTTCTCACCTTAACGTCCCTGCAAATAAAGTTATTTCCTTGAATATATATAAATATTCAGAGAAAAAACTTAAGTTGCAGGGACATTAAGGTGATCAATATATTGTAACAAAACCTTAGAAATTCAGGGAAAAAACTTTAGTTCCAGTGGCGTAGGATGAAAATGTAACACAACAAAAACCATGAAATTTGGCGGACAATTCAGGCAAAGCCACCTTAACTCTGTGCTCCCTGTTGCTCAGAGTGTGACTACAATGATGACATCACAGATTACATCACATATTACATCTGTGATTGCATCACTGATGGCATCACTGGTGACATCACTTTTGACATCATATATAACTTCACTAATTACATCACTGATGGCATCAGACATAACATCATATATGACTTGGCTAATAAAAGCTCTGATTATGTAAATAACATTTTGAAATGTAACTACTATTTTGTTTAACATAAAATACACATGCATAATACCAAATTACATTATTGTCTGCTGTAATTATAAGGTTCATTTTATTCAGCTGTAATGCATTTATATGTAGTGTATGGTCTACAATTTTAGGTACATACAAAGTGAATATATAAAAAAATAGGATACTATTTAAAGAATCTTCTCCTTTTCTAGGCTATGGGCCTCATTACACGGACGGCGGTAAGGGTTAACGGTCACCGTTAATGGTACCGGTGACCGTTAATCCTTACCGCCTTACTACGAGGTCCCTTTGCGGGTTGGAGACTTTAACGCCTGCTTTTTGCAGGCGTCAAAAACCAACCCGTAAAGGGACCAGGGAGCTAATTACGGTACCGCAATTTCCGGTGCCGTAATTAGCACCTTCCCCATTCCCATTATGCCCTATGGGGCAAAAATGGGAATGGGGAAGGGCAATGGGGGAAGGGGGAATTACAGCCCCACCAACCTTGGAATAGGGCGGTAATTCCCCTTTCCTCCAAGGCGGTGCCGGTATTTTACGGGCATGGAGCAAGGTGCTAATAGCACCTTGGTCCACCGCCGTCCGTGCAATGAGGCCCTATGTGTTTTAGTTTAATATTAACTTATACATCATTTAGAGGAGAACAAGTGAAAATAATTTAATTCTAATTACATGTTTACAAGTAAATATTGAATTTCAAAACTTAATTTCTTTTCTAGATATATGTACATTTGTACTAATAATAATTTCTTTATAGGACCCATGTTTAGAACGCTTAAAGTGTATTCCATTACGTACACATTCCTTGTTTTATAACCCTTCTAATCTCATTTAGAAAACGATACGTGTGCAAACTTCTGTTATAGTAAGCACAACTAAACATGCATATCCATACATTTAAGATGTACCAAACAATCCGTTTTCAACATGTTTCTACTTCTATTTATTTATATTAGTATGTTTTAACTACTGTATATGCACATTATATTATGTTACAAATATCTTGCCACAATACTGCAGAATCTATGCAATGTACAATTTTAATTAAGTACTGATATCATGCAGGTGTAGCCGTTTAATGTTGTAAACAATGTTCTCAGTGTTATTAAGTATACTGAATTCACATATGGTAAGGGCCCTATAAATATTTTAACATACCTACTGTGTGATGCTATATCTGATGTCATCATTGATGTAATCAATGTAAATCTGTGATGTCATCATTGTGTTCATGCGCTACACAACATCGGGTGCAAAGCTAAGGTGGCTTTGCCTGAATTGTCCGCCAAATTTCAGGGGTTTTGTTGCATTAAATGTTCACCTCAATGGGCCTCATTATGAGTTTGGAGGTAGCCACGCCCTCAAAAAGGGCATGGCTACCCCCAAACTCGGGTCCGGCTCTGGGTCCCGCAAATGGGGACTTACAGGGCCATTCTGACCTTGGAGGGCCCGATAATTCCCTTTCGCGGGACCCGGAGCTGGTATGTCCCCATTCCCATTGAGCCCCTATAGGGCTCAATGGGAATGGGGAGGATGGTAGCAGCGGTACCATTCATAACGGTACAGTTACTACCATCCTGGTCTGCTCGCGGGGCATCCAGAGCGGCACCCGTGAGCAAACTTGTAATGTTGCGGCATGGCAACAATAGCGCTGGTAGCACTTCTGGTGCCGTTGTTGCCTTACCGCAACAGTTGTAATGAGGCCCAATGTATGTGCAACTAAAGGTTTTTCTCTGAATTTCAAAGGTTGTGCTACAATGTATTGCTCACTTTAACATCCTGCAACTACATAATTTTTAGTGAATTTCAAGGGTTTTCCATACCATTGTTTTTTTTTAATGGGCTACTAGCCATGGCCTTTGGTCGTGTTCATATTATATGCTTCTTTTGGAGTCGGCACTACACTTATCTTTCAGGCCCACTAGCCAGGGCCTATGGCTGTGCCCACCATATGCTTTTAAAACTCTTCCAGGCTAGTGGCTTTGGCCAGTCATGTTCCAAATATGTTTCTTATTGACCCCCTTTTGGACCCACTCAGTGGGCACGGCCTATGGTCGTGACCACTATACATGTCTTTCAGGCCCACTAGCCAGGGCCTTCGGCCTTCAGCCCTGACCAGTGAGCACAGCCTTCGTCTGTGCCCAGTCTATTTTTGAATACACTACCAGGCTTCTAGCCATGACCTTCAGCCGTGTCCACTGTACACGTTCCCCAATATCTTTCTTTTGGACCCACTAGGTGGCTATTCTTCGGCCGTAACCACTATACATGTCTTTTGGGCCCACTAGCAAGGGCCTTTGGCCTGGACATTGAGCAGGACCTCTGAGCATGCCCACTGTATATTTTAAAACACGACCAGTCCACTAGCTCTGGCCATGTTCAGTATACATGTTCCCTGAATATGTTTCTTGTAGACTGAATAGATGGCCACAGTCTTTGGCCGTGACCACTATACTTGTCTTTTGGGCCCTCTAGCCAGGGCCTTCAGCCGTGCTCACTGTATATTTGAAAACACTACTGGGCCAGTAGCCATGGCCTTCAGCCTTGTCCTATGTAGATGTTCACCCAATCTGTTTCTTTTGGACCTACTAGGTGGCTACGATCTACACCTGCAGTGGCATTGAATTACCCATGCTGGGGGGATTTCCCTGGCAATGCTTGAAAATCAAAAACTCTCCCCTGTCCCCACAGGAAGTCACCAAGTGCCTCTCCCTTCCTCTTTCCATGGTCTCCCCACCCCCTTCAAATTGCTTATTTCCCCCTTGGCCCTCTCAAGGCCACTACCCCCTATGACTGGTTCGCGTGACACATTTATGTTCTCTGAGGTGGAAGGCCGATATATATATATAAAACTTTTAAGGAACAGGGGGGCACACACATGTCTCGTCGAATATTTTGAAAGCTACTATATGGAATTCTCTCAGACAAGTTAAAGAAATTGAGTCAATGCTTTGTGCCTAAATTGTTTCTCATTCTTTCCAAATCGATCAGATGATTTTCACGTCATGACTGTTCAAAAACTGCACTTTTTCTCTATGGAAAAATGAATGCGAGTAGGCTGATACACGTTTTAATGTTTTCTTAATAACTTTTTCATTTTTTAACAAATTGTTCCCAAAATGTCCAGTTTGGGGGACCCTTGACAAAACATTGGTTTAGAAAATGTCATCCAAATCCATCCAGCAAGTCAAACGTTATTAGCCCTCTCAACTTCTCTGATGCAAAGCACCAATACCGATATTAAGGTTTTAAGACGCAGTGGAACCCTTTTCTCTGTCAAATATTTTAAAAACTACTGGATGGATTTACCCCAAGCCAGTTAAGGAAATTAAGTGAACACATTGGTCCCAAATTGTATCTTATTTGGTCTATATCATCCAAATCCTTCCATACCTAATTATCGCATTCCATTTTATGTGTGTTTCCCCTAATAACATCTGAATATAATGTAAGCTTCACAATACATAGAGGAGAGCGGCTCGGGGGCAGGCTCTGATTATCATGTACTGCACTGCTGCACACCTTCAATCGACCGTTGTCCCCGCCAAAAAGCATTGCATCAGATCCGGGAGAGGGTTGATATGAGGTGACACAGTTTCTCATTCTGTAAAGACACATCACTGCTATCCGCCGAATAAAGTGACATGGCTTGTCAATACACATTAGCTGTAATTCTGCCTCACTTAACTCACTCCCACCTGCTGCAATCAGGTGCCTGCGTTGGAGGCCTATGGCGTTTACTTCAGAAGGCAGCCTGACCCAGTATACTTGTCTCACTGAGAACCAATTCCAGGCAATATTAACAGTTATCATGGGTCAAGTAGACTTGTGTTATCATTAAAATATTCATGAATTGCTGGGCTAATTGAGAGCACACATAATTATATTTATCCTTAAATCACACTGCCTTTTGGTTAGCAATAACATATTATTTTCCAGAAGAAATTAAATGTTTCATCAAAATGATTTATATGACAGAGGATTGGCTGTAGCAACTGCATTTATGTCAGTCCCCTGTCTTAGCCAGAGGTTTTGGCAAGACTCTATGCGTCCCAGTTTATGCTCAGTTTAAAACATTATTATCACATACTTGCCTCCCTTATCAATTCCATTCGGAAGACACTGGCCCAGTCCTGGCTTTAAAGGTGCATTCGCAGATTTGCATTCCTGGGTTTATGATGGGCAAATACTGGACTGCAAGTCCCAGAATGCAATGTGCAAACCAGGACGGGACTAGTGTCTACCTAATGGAATGGACAACGTTGACATGTACCATATGGCAGCAGTGGTCAAGCTGCTACAATGGTTTTAAATCGAGCAGATGGTTGAATGTGAAACGGTTGCCCTTGTGCTCAAAGAACTACATGGTCGCACTTCATGCCTAATGCAGCTATTGCTTCAATACCACCTGATCAGACACATAAGGTTGGCCTCCAAATCCCTGGAATCTCCTGGCTCTTTCATATGCACCTTTGGCACCGAAGATCCCATTCTTTGACAGCAAATATAGGAAACATGTGTGCAAATGTTCTCTGCATTATCTTCCCACATCTGCCAATTCACATTCACTGCAGCATGGAGAGGCACCATTGGTAGGCCCCCGCAGATTGGGCAGTCATGAGGGCTCTGCTTACTGGTGCCTTGCAGGGAGGATCCTGCGTGACCCCAGACCTGGCACTGCCACCCTATTGGAAAACCATTTGTGAGACCATATTGGGCCTCACACATGGCTTCTAAAGGGGAGAGGGAAAGAAGCAGGATTAAGGTTTATTTAGGAAAACCCCCGAATAGAGAGAATTTAACAGATAGCAATTCCTGGCCCCTTTCCGAGTGTTTTCTGAATGCTGAGAGATCACCAGTGTTCTGCATTTGTGTATTACATGTGAGCGGGAGAAACTATTGTGAAGTGTCGACCTGCAGATGTGGAAGCCACCTGGCTTTTCACAGTGATTTCACGTATATCTGGAGAACGTTCATGCAAGCATTCAGCCTCGGCTCTTTTATTTTTATTTCATTTTATTTGAATTTTTGTTCAGCGCTGGTCCTACCCAGAAATGCCTACCTGAGTTCCTCACAAGGTTCTACGAGGTGTTGGTGCAGTGATCAATTGCAACGTATCCCAATGTCACGTGTTGCCTTAGCGATGCGGGAAATCAGCTTGACAAAACCCAGGTATCTGGTACCTAGGTCTGCCAACCCAACTCCCTGCACCACGTAAGACATCCCCTGCACTTTCAAGGTGCGAGGACAGTGAGAACACTGACAGAGGAGACAATGACAGAAGTGCTGGTCCGATGGCAGGATCACAAGGGACTTCCAGGTGATAAATAGCAACCAAGGTGGCCGATATTGCGCTTCCAGATGATGCTCAGTGGTCAAGGAAGGGTACTTCGTGGCCCAGCGGGGAAAACGGTGGAAGGCAGGAAAATCAGGATGCCATATTTACAGGCAGGGAACACAGGCTGGCAGAAGGAAAGGCAAGGAGGCAGCAAGAGGAAGGAGGGGACAAGACAGGGCAAGGACAACTGGCAGGAGAGGGAAAACAAGGCAGTCGCGGCAAGGAAACAGCAGGAACCTAGTTACCTGCTGGAGCGCAGTAAGACACACTTTGCAGCTGTACCGGCAGGCTTAAATAAGCATGAGGCACGAAAATGAGGCTTTCCTTAGACTGGTTGCCAGATTCCACCAACCAGCGTGCATAGCGCCATAGCGCGCATGCATGAAACGGAGGAACGAGGCCCAGACGCATGTGTAATATGATGTCAATGGCGGCGCCCTTGGCGGTGTAGCCCCCGACTCCAGGATATGATATCATATCATATGATAGTTTATTTATATAGCGCCTATACACAATGTGTTTCAAAGCGCTTCAAGGCAAGGGAGGGAACAAGGAAAAATAAAATGGGCCTCATTATGAGGAAGGCGGTAGGGGGTTAACGGGGCCGGACGATTTGCTGGCCCCGTTAACCCCCTACCGCCTCATTATGAGGTCTTCTCGTGGGATCCGCTAAGGACACCTGGTAAAAGCAGGCATCCTTAGCGCATCCCGCGAACAGACCAGGATGCAAACAATGGGCCCGTCATTAACAGGCCCGTTGTTTGCATCCTCCCCATTCCCATTGAGCCTTATGGGGGCTCAAATGGGAATGGGGATGTACCGGGTCCGGGTTCCCTGAATGGGAAAATATCGGGCCCTCCAAGGTCGGAATGGCCCGGAATTTCCCCATTCAGGGAACCCGGACCAGGTACCCGGAATGGGGGTAGCCATGCCACAAAAAGCGGCATGGTTACCTCCAGGGTCGTATATGACATTCTTACAGGCCATGAACAGTAAGGATGTGAATATAACTATCGTACTCGGCCTAATGACATTTCAGATAGTGCAAGAGCTAAGACATAGATAAGGAAGGGAGGGGGAGAGTGGGAAGGAAATGGAAACAGACAGGCGACTACCGTACTAGGCCTGACGAAATTTCTGGTGGAACCGGAGAAAACAAAAGGTGAGGAAGAGGGGTGCAGAAAGGGAGGAACAAAACAAGCGACTATCGTACCAGACCTGACGACATTTCAGATAGTGCTAGAGGGGGGTCAAGTAAGGGGAGAGGGGAGGAGACAGGATGAGGCATCCGCCGCCAAAAGGACCAACGCCAGCGTGGTTACTGGCGTCAGTATACCAGACGCTGAAAGGTAAGTGGGAGTGTGTGACATGGCCTGGGCAAGTGTCGAGGGCACTCAGCAGCGTGCGTAAGGCATGCGTGTGTGACACTACACTGAGAAACTCAGCTAAATTCAATGCAGTGGCACACATAACAATTTAATAATTTCAAATGCAGCAGCTACACTCAAAATCAGCTAAATTCAATAAAGTGGCTACACTCAGCAATTCAGCTAAATTCAATCAGTGGCTACACTGAACATTCAGCTAAATTCAATAGAGTGGCTAAACCGAGACAAGCAGCTAAATTCAGTATAGTGGCTACACTCAGAAAATCAGCTCAATTCTATACAGTGGCTAAACTCAAAATTCAGCAAAATTCCATGCAGTGGCTACCTCAAAATTCAGCTAATTGCAATTCAGTGGGTAGCTCTGTAGCCCAACAAGCGTCAATACAATGACAAGAATTATAGTAGAAGTAAAGTAATAGCGTATTGGCAGGATTTTTAAAAGCACAGCACTGGCTCTGATCCCAACCCCTGCCACCCTACCTGGTAGTTGCAGTAGACAGATGTGTAGGGCGCCCATGGCAAACAGTCAAACAGGCAGTGTGGAGGTGACCTTTGCCATTGGCCATTAGCCAGCTGCCAGGACAAGGCTGCCCTTGGGGGATCCTTGAAGTATGCCACTCGCTACCTTGTGACTCATGCCACGGGCCAATCCGGGTTGATGTCTTTGGGAAGGGGAGAGGGTGAGTAGGGAGAGGAGGGTCATAGCTAGGTGCTGGGTGCACTGAGCTAAAATGGTGCCCAAGCACTAGCACAACAGAGTCGCCAGCTTAACTCTTGTTAGGAGCTGTGAGCAAATGGACCCACTGGAGTCTGATTTTCAGAGAGGAAGTGTCCATTACTCAGGTGTGTGGCTACGTGTTCATGCCATGAGGAGTGTGGTGGGTGGGAAAGGGTGGAGGATGAGTGGGGAGAGGAGAGTCAGGGCTAGGTGCTGGGTGCCCAAGCGTGTCTTTCACAACGGAGTCCCCAGCACTTCAGCTTACCCTCTTACATGGTGCAGCTCCAGCAGCAGGAGCTGAAAGCCAAAAACAATAGTGTTCTGTCAGTGAGGAAGGAGGTGAACCAGTCGAGAAAGGTGCCTGAGATTTGAAACGTGAGCAGGCGTGGGCGGCTCTTTGTGTGCTCAGAGTGTGGGCATGGATCGGCAGTTTCAGCCTGCATTCTAAGTGGGATGGTTAGTCCACATATCTGTCCCCGTTGTTGCTGCATTGTGCATTGTGGCACAGTTTCAACATGCCAGTTACTTGCTTATATGGAACCAAGAGGCATAACATACAGACATTTCAAGATTGGTAATACATCACATTTCGCTGGCTTTTATGGTTCCTAGATGAAGCAAAGAAACTTGACTGATTGGCTTGGGAGAGAAGGGAAACAGCTGCTGGAAGTAGCTACAAACTATTTGAGTTTTTCATTTCAGAAACAGATTGGTTGCACATGGGTAAACTATGACATTTAACACTGGCTGGAAATACTGCCAGAAGTGGAAATCCTGCTTGAAGGCATTTATTTTTTGAAAATGTGTGATTTGGTTTCAAACAATCCTTAGATGAAAAGAGAAAAAAGTACAATAATACAATGATAAGACACATGGGTGATAGTCCATCATCTCATTAAAAAAGAATCACCATTAATTAATTACAAATAGGTAAGAACATATCCACAATACGTGTATCTTCCATAATAAAGTGATATAACAGCACATCTGGAAAAATACCTATAAGAAATCTGATAGCAGCTAAGGTTAGCGAAAGTTGTCGCCCAATTAAGAAACTAGCCCAAAGATCAGTTAATAATACATAATGGCCCTGATTTGCAAAGCATTTTTCAATAATGATTTCCCATTCAGAACTGCTTCTGTAAATCAGGCCCTATGTAGGTTATGAATAAATATGTTACAATGTGTTATTCGTGTAGCCTGAGATTAGGGCTGTAAATCATATCAGTACCCTTTCATCAAAAATGGCACTTCCAAAACTGATCCAATTTGCCCGAACAGAGCCTTTACCAACTGGTAAAACTCTCTCGTACCTGTGCAGCTAGAGGAACGCACACCATCCAAAGCAGAATTCTATCCGCTTCCATGTGTCTCATCTCTCTTCACTGCAAATTTCCTGCTGTTTCTCCTTACTTGCCACGGTCCGCAGTGGTTTCCGCGGACGATGCATCCAAACAAGCCCCTTCTGAGATCAATGACGTCCAAATCCATAGTTGCCCGATGCTAACATCACTAATACAGACCAATTAAATTCCCTCTGTGAAGCACCAATGAAATCCTTCAATTTAACGGGTGCACTCAATTTGGATGAATGGCCATGTGACAGTCCAACTAAAACAGAAGACATACTAACATGCCAACCTTCCAATCCGAGTAATATTGAAATATCCCATTCCCCCGTAAATTCTGCCACTGGAAATGGGAGCAGACATGCTACTGTTGGCAATAAATGTTTTCCTTATTACAAAAATAACTTGCATTATTCTACATCAATATGGCCACCATATTTATACTCTCAAAACAAAATGAGCGGTGTAGTGTTCTCCAACGTAATGATGAAGGCAGCCATTATGGGTCTGCACTTTGTCGCAGCTTGCCATGAGGAATGGCAGTAGCTCTGATACACTGGACAGATTAGTATCCCAGGAAATACTCCCAGGATACTAATAGCAATAAACCCCTCGCTTTGCTTGGGCCTGTAACGGGGGCCAGTGCATTACCTGACCGGGTAACACCCCCTCCCAGCTCGGGGCTTATTTCTTAAACATGTTCTTGAGACTCCAGAATGTTGATGGCATCCGAGAAATGACAGGATCTATCCTTGCTCGGTAAATTTGTTCTTACTCCAGCAACTTCATTGGTAGGGATGAGATTTAGTCCAAGGTCATACAAATACTCATTAGCAATATTATACCACTTGTCTTGCATAGCCCCATGATAGAATCATTTATATGGCTCTAGTGTATCCCTAGTAGTACACCGTTCAACATTAAACATTTGTTTACAGACATAGGTTTAGTAACTAGCATATCCTTAGATGTTCCCAGGTCATGTATTACCCTTTTGCAATGTGTTACCCAAGAATTTAGTTCAGTGCAGCTCCTATTTCGCGAAAGTAAGTTTAGATTATCATATGAAGAATTAGTGAGAGGAGCGATAAGTTTCCTATAGAAAGATAATAATGTCCATGTGATCAGCACCTGCAGAGATCTAGTTCATGTCTCAAAGATGTAATAGGGGTGCAGTCAAGAAGGGATAAGACCCCTGGCCAAATCATACCTTCTATTGTGAACCAGACTCGTTCAACTTCCAGGGGCAACATCGCAGCCCCAGGTAAAAGGCTTGGAACTGCCTGCTCTTGTAATAATTCAATACCAGGAATAAGGACAAAAAGTCCATATTTTAAGTATTTTGTTTTAGCTGGGCCACAAACATAATTCCTTTCACATATTCAGGCCTATTTTCGGGTGTCTCTAAATCATAAGTCCTAGGTAGACCAACGGGTTCACGATTTCCATAGGTCTATTGTTCAAATACCATTGGAAGTTGGCTCCCTTTCTGACATTGGAGAAGAGGATGACTTTTGATTTGTGGCAACTTATCTCAAGATCGTTGAACAGCTATGTAGAATGTGCATCCATGAGGGCAGGACTGGCAACCAAACTCGCCCCGAAAATGTGGTCACACCAGCCTCCATATTATACAGAGGGAGCATTTTATGCAGCAAGCCGGTCACACTGCGTGCTCTAGCAGTGCATCTCAATCCCCGCCTCCTACGTCCTGCATATTCCAGGGCTCCTAAACACATACTTCAACTCTTGCCAACATCCAAACGGGTAGTTGGCCATGCCCGAAAGTTCAATCTGCCAATCAGATCACAGCGCCTCCTCTGCCGTTCACTCTGGCCCTTTGCAGTGTCCTTCCTTCACCTCTGCGTCCCCTGATTAATCATTAATTAGCTGTGCCCGCATGCCTAGCATTGTGTACATTGTGGAAAACTGGATTTTGATAAATTATTTTACCACATCAGCAAGTAACACAACAAAAAGTGGCACTGTACACGAGCTGTCACAGAGGATGATAGTTAGACTAATGTACCATGCTCACATGCAATATCTCAAGACTGGGGGTTAACATGTTGTCCTTCCTGCACACATGTGTGTGTCGCCTTCTGGTTACATTTAAATGCCTGGTGGTCTCAGGTTTGGATTTTAGGACATGCTGATAAGACAGTTCAGTGAATAAATGAACTTTTGTAGCTATGATTTTAAACGTCTTATAATATATTTAAGGTTTAATATTTTACCATGTTATTGGTGCCTGGGTTGGCATCCCACTTGAGGATAGAAAATGCCAATATTGTAAACGTGACATAGAAACCTCAAGGAACCTACTTACGGGTTGCTCTTCCTTGATCCAATACTACTTAAAAGGATGCGCTTACTTGGTTAGCGACATTTCCTTTATTTCTCATGATCAATTTTGGGCTGCAATATACTCTGCAAGATCCCTGGTTATAACGGGGGCAGCTTATTATATATAGAAGAGAGTGGTCTTATACTACCAAAAAGTACCCATTCTCTGAACGGGGAGAGTGGTCTTATACTACCAAAAAGTACCCATTCTCTGAACGGGTTCTGTGGCCTAACATGACAACACTCGCATAAATTGTTGAAAATCAATGATCCTGTAGGCCCCTGTTCCGATTCGCTTATCGATTGATGTGCTTTGCACTCTAAACTAAACTGCACTGAGAATGGGCATGTGTGGCTGGCTGACACACTTCGGAGCAGACGTTGGGAGGAGGTGAGAGTTGGTGTCCTGCTGCATACTGGGACCTACTGTGCTCCCTCCCCACCTGTTGCCTCACCTTGCCATGGTACAGTTTTTTGCGGTGAAAATGTCCCAGAAACCCGTGCATTCTAGGGTTGAGGACCGGTCCTTTTCCGACCACATTGATGTTTTGCCGATTTCAGGTAACCGTTTCATGTGTGAAGGTACTGAAATCCAGGGAAAAGTGTTGGCTGTCCAAATGTTATATAGTCAGTAATGTCCAGAGGGACCTAGCAGGTGACTATGCAAAATGTGGTTCAGATTGCTGCAAAGGTGTGGAATTGTCTGAGGAAAAACACTTCTCCAAGCCACAAACCCACAAACTAATTTTGACTTTTGCTGAGACACAGGGAACAGGGTGAGGTGTCCAAATGTCATGTAGCCAATATTCTCCGGAGGGTCGTGACAGGTAACTATGCAAATATTGGTGCAGATTGGTGAAACAGTGTGGAATTGTAAAAGGAACAAAGGTTTGCCACGTCACAAACCCATAAACACAATTAGTGTTTTGTTGAAATCCGAGAAAAGGGGTGGAGTGTCCAAATGTCATGTAGTCAGTATTGTCCAAAGGGTCCTAGCAGGTAACTATGCAAGCGTTGGTGCAGATTGGTGATACAGTGTGAAATTGTATAAGGAACTGCGCTTTGCCATGCTACAAACAAACCCACACCTTTTCACCTTTATAAACATTGATAGGTGGTAACACCAAGTAATTATTTTAAGTTGTTTATAAATACGTATTTGTGACGCATTATTTTAGGACAAACCGTCGAGGATGAAAACAGAATTAACCTTGATGTATTATATTGAAATATGATGAAAAACGTAATTGTACTGTTCGACATTTTAATAGTTATTTAAACAGTTAACAAATAGATAATTGTATTTAATGATGTGAAATGTGATTGATTATTTATGAATTGTGTAAGGTTTCTTTGTGCAGAAGGTTTATTTTGTTAACCATATGCACGTAAATAATAAGGGAAAAACATGCATTTTTTTGTCGAATCTGCGAGTGAGAACTTCTCATCCCAATTAAATAACTGTGGGTTTATGTGCCTGTTGCAGATCTCTTTGTCGTGCTTGCAGGCTGTACGTTCAGATCCAAGTAAGTTAACGTGTGTGGTCAATGTGCCTAATGAAGAACTCTGTGTGTACCTGATTTTCAGATTGGTCTGTACGTCATGTTACTGTTTCCTTGATTTAGATTGGGGGAATAGTGTTTTGTTTTGAGGCTAGTGGAAGGTTGGGATGGCACTTCCTGAATATGTAATTCTTTGGAAAAAGATGTAGTGAAAGGTTATTTTTTTACAGCTGTGTTCAAGTTTAGGTCCAGGCAGACTAAAAGTTGCAGGAGCAGGGAAGGAACGGAGGTCATCTTTAGGGCTCTCCAAAGTTGTGTGAGTTTGCCTTCACAAACTTCATGAAATGCACAACACAGCGTTGCTAATTTCATGAAGTTGCTAACTATTTCTCAGGCGCCAAATGTTGCTCGAAAGCCACTTATGCGGGTACTTAAATATGCATATGCGATCATTAGTGTGATAAATGGTGATATGGCGGTGCTGCATTTCTGCTCCTCATTAAACAGCTCCAACCAAACAAAACAGTCCACTCAAGTATATAACTGCAGAAGCACAGGAGGGGTTGTGGAGAAATATTCCCACAAAATACTTTGCTGAATCTTATTCTCACACTTACAGGTCCAAATGATGATGCAGGAGAACATGCTGGGCATTGCAGGAAGCAAGCCGGATAGAGAATAGAACATGCCCACTTACTGCTTTTCCTTTGCGCCTGCCCTGGTGTGCGATTGTCTATATATATATATCCAGTGAAAAAACTTTGTTAAAGGGACGTTATGGTTCCAAGTGAAACCGAAAAACCCCTGAAATTTGCCAGTTATGGTAAGCTAAGCAACCATAACTCGCGCCACTGCTGTGCACTGCTAAGACTAACACCCAGGACATCAAAGATGACATCACAAATATCCTTGATGACATCACTGATGACATCACATTTGCATTTACTTTTCATGAAAAGTCTGTACAAGAGATTCTTACTGTAATGTTAAGAAAAGTGTCAAGGATCATTGGAATAAATATCATGAGGTATGTAGTGCATTAAGCAATGCATTAATCCAAATAGCATTGCATTATGAAGTTTTTTCCAATATACTAAGGTACACATGTACTAACATAGGCATAGTGTGCAGCAAACATGATGGAGGTTCAATGTTAATAATCTTGCCATGTTAAATACTAAAATTATAAATGCTTTCTTATTAGAGTTTTGCATACTGTGAAACATTTAATAAGTACGTAATAAAACCCATTTACTACATTATTGCATTATTGCACACAAAACACAGACAACAACACATACAAATATGAGCATATACAGGGAAAGTGAAGTAAACAAAAAAAACAGCAGTATTTTACCCGACAATCTCCATAACCTAACTGATTATGTTAATGCACAGAAATGATTGCTCTGCTTCAAAGCTGCTACGTCCATATGTATAACTATCACATGATGTGACTAGACCCTATGGAAAGTAGTATGAGTACAATGTATACAATGTATACAAATATGAGCATGTCCAGTGAAAGTACAGTAATAAAAAAACAGCAGAACTAAAAGAAAGTGTTGATAACCTTACTGATTAACTTCATAGACACAAAGCATTGCTCTCTTTCAAGTCTGTGTTTTCCCCTATGTATATGTTTCATATGCTGTGAGTGGACCCTAAGTGAATTACTGTAAGAGCATATTTGAAGTATAAGTCTACAAATATAGTACTTTTTGAATTTTTAGTTCCTGACTGTTACTGGCCTACACATAGCAGTAAAGGAAAAAAGAGTGAGCCAGACATGTGATGTCATCAGTGATGTCATCAATGACATTTGTGATGTCATCTTTGAGGTCCTGGTTGTTAGTCTTAGCAGTGCACGGCGGTGGCACGAGTTATGGTTGCTTAGCTTACCATAACTGGCAAATTTCAGGGGGTTTTTGGTTTTACCTGGAACCATAACGTCCCTTTAACAAAGTTTTTTCACTGAATTTCATAGGTTTTTAGTAGCACAAGTTAACCATAACGTCCCTTTAACAATGTTTTTTTACTGAATTTCATAGGTTTTTAGTAGCGCAACTTAACCATAATGTCCCTTTAACAAAGTTTTTTTACTGAATATAGCTATACTTGTGAATTTGATAGGTGTTTACTAGGATTCCCTTAGTTTATATACATGTAACATAGAACATACTGAACCCCCAGCTAGTGATTTTGATGTCCGCGGACTCTGCGCATGTCCGCGGACAGACGCGGTCAACATCAACACTATCCAAAAACTCAGGGGGTATCTTACATTGTTGTATCATGCAATAGAAACATTGAACACGCTCAAAAAGCAGCACATCAGCACATTATATGTAATAATAAATAAGAAGTGGAAACTATAAATGTAAGACATCAACTGTCCATTTAAATCGCATATGCACCAGAATGGAATATACCAAAATAAAATATATATGCCTCCAACATAATTACCTCACAGAAACTGCACAGCAAAAAGCAACAGCAGACCTACACAACAGTAGCAACAAAACTTACCAAAAACGAATAAGTAAGCTTCATTTTTCTTATATTTTTCTAAACTTTCTGTATTAGGTACACTAAAAGTAATATTTATTTTTTACACAGAAATGTCCAGTACTTTGGAATGGCTGGAAGAACATTTTCCACGGGATGAAATGAGTGAAGACAGTGATGCTAATGATAGACACAACACTTCTCTTTATAAGCCAATTAATAACAATTACTTTATGTGTAATTAACACATTTCTTTTAACAGACCACACAAACAGTGAAAATAATATACCAAGAGAGACATTAGACAATGCTCTGCAGCGAATGGAACAAAAAATGGTTATGCTAATGAAACATTTCAATCTTTTAAACATTTTGTGGAGGACCACAAAAAAGAAAACATTAAGTGGGTAATTCATAGAATTTAACGCACAAGTGGCGCAGGCGGCTGGCGCACAGTGTGCGCGTGCGAATCTCTGCGCCAGCCATGTGCACTAAAATCGATTTCCGCGCACAGCGTATTCATGGATTTTAGCTACCAAAACCAGCCGTGGCGCACAGTGGCGTAGCGACCCTGCAGCAGCGCCAGTTATGCCCCCAAGAACGCTACTCGCGCAGGGAAAAGCCATCAAAATCCCCAATCCAGTGCAAAGGGCTGCGCTAACCCTGTACCCGCACGGCAAGCGGGGTATGTGTATTACTGGGGTTCGCGGGAAGTTTCACACGCGATTGGCCCTGTGCGAGTGGGGTACGTGTATTACTGGGGTTCGCGGGAAGTTTCACACGCGATTGGCCCTGTGCGAGTGGGGTACGTGTATTACTGGGTTCGCGGGAAGTTTCACACACGATTTCAGCAGGGTACGTGTATTTCGGGGGTGCGCGGGAAGTTTCACATGCGATTTCAGCAGGGTACGTGTATTTCGGGTGAGCGCGGGAAGTTTCACACGCGATTACAGCAGGGTACATGTATTTCAGGTGTGCGCTGGAAGTTTCACATGCAATTTCAGCAGGGTACGTGTATTTCGGGGGTGCGCAGGAAGTTTCACACGTGATAGGCCCTGTGCGAGCGGGGTACATGTATTACTGGGGTTCGCGTGAAGTTTCACATGCGATTTCAGCAGGGTACATGTATTTCGGGGGTGCGTGGGAAGTTTCACATGCTATTTCAGCAGGGTACGTGTATTTCGGGGGTGCGCGGGAAGTTTCACATGCTATTTCAGCAGGGTACGTGTATTTCGGGGGTGCGCGGGAAGTTTCACATGCAATTTCAGCAGGGTACGTGTATTTCGGGGGTGCGCAGGAAGTTTCACACGTGATAGGCCCTGTGCGAGCGGGGTACATGTATTACTGGGGTTCGCGTGAAGTTTCACATGCGATTTCAGCAGGGTACATGTATTTCGGGGGTGCGTGGGAAGTTTCACATGCTATTTCAGCAGGGTACGTGTATTTCGGGGGTGCGCGGGAAGTTTCACATGCGATAGGCCCTGTGCCAGTGGGGTACGTGTATTACTGGGGTTCGCAGGAAGTTTCACACGCGATAGGCCCTGTGCGAGTGGGGTACGTGTATTACTGGGGTTCGCGTGAAGTTTCACATGCGATTTCAGCAGGGTACGTGTATTTCAGGGGTGCGCTGGAAGTTTGACACGCGATTTCAGCAGGGTACATGTATTTCGGGGGTGCGCGGGAAGTTTCACACGCGATAGGCCCTGTGCGAGTGGGGTACGTGTATTACTGGGGCTCGCGGGAAGTTTCACACGCAAAAGGGCCTGTGCGAGTGGGGTATGTGTATTACTGGGGTTCGTGGGAAGTTTCACACGCGATAGGCCCTGTGCGAGCGGGGTACATGTATTACTGGGGTTCGCGTGAAGTTTCACACGCGATTTCAGCAGGGTACGTGTATTTCGGGGGTGCGCTGGAAGTTTCACACGCGATTTCAACAGGGTACGTGTATTTCGAGGGTGCGCGGGAAGTTTCACACGCGATAGGCCCTGTGTGAGTGGGGTACGTGTATTACTGGGGTTTGCGGGAAGTTTCACACGCGAAAGGGCCTGTGCGAGTGGGGTACGTGTATTACTGGGATTTGCGGGAAGTTTCACACGCGATAGGCCCTGTGTGAGCGGGGTACGTGTATTACTGGGGTTCGCGTGAAGTTTCACATGCGATTTCAGCAGGGTACGGGTATTTCGGGGGTGCGTGGGAAGTTTCACACGCGATAGGCCCTGTGCGAGTGGGGTACATGTATTACTGGGGTTCGTGGGAAGTTTCACACGCGAAAGGGCCTGTGCGAGTGGGGTACGTGTATTACTGGGGTTCACGTGAAGTTTCACACGCGATTTCAGCAGGGTACGTGTATTTTGGGGGTGCGCGTGAAGTTTCACAAGCGATTTCAGCAGGGTACGTGTATTTTGGGGGTGCGCGGGAAGTTTCACACGCGATAGGCCCTGTGCGAGTGGGGTACGTGTATTACTTGGGTTTACGGGAAGTTTCACACGCGAAAGGGCCTGTGCGAGTGGGGTACGTGTATTACTGGGGTTCGCGGGAAGTTTCACACGCGATAGGCCCTGTGCGAGCGGGGTACGTGTATTTTGGGGGTGCGTGGGAAGTTTCAAACGCGATTTCAGCAGGGTACGTGTATTTCGGGGGTGCGCGGGGAGTCCTACACATGAATCGGCAGTGTGGGTTCTCCCAGGTGTTCCCTCTACACCCTCCACAGCCCCTGCAGGCAGCCCACACCACAGGGGACTACCCTGCACCCCTGGTCATGTCCCGCAGGCAGCCCATCCACCATGGGCATGCCCCCCAGCCAAGGCACATGTCAGCTTGCACTACTGATCACCAACTCATGTCCCCCTGCACCCCCACGCCCCAGCAGTGCAGGGCACCTGCCAGCAGGCCCCCACTCATGTCCCACTCGTGTCCCCCTGCACCCCCACCCCCAGCAGTGCAGGGGCACCTGCCAGCAGGCCCCCACTCATGTCCCCCTGCACCCCCACCCCCCAGCAGTGCAGGGCACCTGCCAGCAGGCCCCCACTCATGTCCCACTCATGTCCCCCTGCACCCCCACTCCCCAGCAGTACAGGGCACCTGCCAGCAGGCCCCCACTCATGTCCCCCTGCCACCAGGTCATGACGATCTTCAATCATGGCTCTTATGGCCAGCCTCCCCAGCCCAAAGACCCAACCAAGTATTGCATCCACCCACATAGAAAAGGCAATTACATGATACAACCCCAATGGCAAGTATTTAAATGAACACATGTCCGTCACACACACACAATGGGTGCAAGTGAATGTGAAAACCCATATCATGACATGCATGAAACCAATGAGATAATACCACACATCGAAGTATGAAGAAAAACATGTATTAAACACAACATGAATGTAATTAAAATCCAACACACAACAATGGGAATAATAAAAGAAAAGCTGCATGTCCGTAAAAGAATAAAAAACAAGAAATCATAATCCAAAGAAATCCAAAAGAAATGGTGTCCAAAGTCACAGTCCAACAAAGCAAATCCAAGGGAAAAAAGAAAGTGAAAACCATTGCTCCATGGTGAAAATAAAAAAAGAGAATAATCCAATGGTGAACTATGTACAGATGAACAATCCAGGGTCCATGAGCCCAACTGCTGAAATGAAACCTATCAAAAAAAAACTATATACAAAAATGTGGTGCATTGTCCAAGCGCAACCAAAATAAAGAAAAAACGAAAGGAAACCTAACACTATCTAACTATATAAAATGGCGGCAGGCAAGTCCAGCGGCTCACTCTGTGGTGTCCCAGGCCAGGGCATCATCGAACTCCATGTCTATTTGCTGGAGGCGGGCCTCTGTCCTGGCCCCGAGGTCTCACAGGGATGCACTCATGGCCTGTTCCAACTCCCTGCGAGTTGCCTCGAGGCACTCTGCCCGCCTCAAAGCCCGACGCATGGAGAACTCCGCCCTGACCATGGTGAGCTGCGCCTCTTCCGCCCGCCGCCACTCCGCACTTATCTGCTGGCCCAACCGGTGCCACATGGAAGACACTCCCATTCCTGGGTGCTCCTGCCCTCTGGCTGATGCCTGCCCCTCCGATGTTGATGGCCCCGAGCCATCATTGCTCCCACCTAGAGCCTGCTCCTGCTGCTGCTGTCCATGTGCCGTGTCTGATGGTGCCTGCACATCCTCCATCAGCTGGTCTCCAGTTGTGGTCTCCACCCCTGCTGAGCCGCCGACTCCCGACTGTGGCAGGGATGTGAGCTCCACCAAGCTATCTGTGTTGGTCGGGCCAGTTCCACTGGGGGCCCTGGTGGGATCTGGGCTGGAAGACGGTGTGGAGAACGACTGGCGCATAGTCTCCACAGAGGAGGAGAGGTCCGCCAGAGTGCGCGTGTCAGATATCCTTAAGCACGGCTCCTTGTTGACCCGTTGTGAAGAGAATATTTCTTCCTATCAATGTGTCTCTCAGGGGTACAAAAGGACAGACTGAGAGACTAATTGATCGGAAGATGATGATGTAGAGTCGTTGGTATCGGGAGAGTTGTGCGGACCTCAGGCTTCACGACAGAAGAGACATCCAGTAACCTTCCAACAACTGCAGAAGACGATAACTGATTAACAACCACATATACCCTCTCTCTGATAAGGACAAATATTGCTAAACCCCAACAGGTAATTTACCTTCCAACAACTTGCATGAGACAGGCTTGACCCAGAAGCATTTCACATGAGACATCCTCTAGACTGTTGGATTCTGGAGACCATAAGGAAGAAGACAAGCAATCAATACCAGATAGCGAGAAACAGAGAATGGTAAGGAAGGTAAGGTATCTTACCCTGGTTCTCTAGAGGTTGTCGTTTCCGATGTATCCCCTTCCAGTCTTCCCGTTGCATACGTGTGAAGTTAATCCTCCGCTGGTCCAGACGGCACGAAGGATTAGAGGCAGTCTTTAATCCATCACCCAGCCTATTCCCGCCGGCACGAGGACGCCTATGAGGTGCTCAGGAAGTCTCTAGTCCAGCACCAAGCCTATTCCCGCCGGCACGAGGACGCCTATGAGGCCTAAGACTACCCAGGAAGGGAGGACAGGAAAGCAGAGGAAGGGGAAAAAGAAGGAACAATAGGGAAAAAAGGCAGGAGGTCTCCCAACCTCCCAGGTCCAAACTCTACTTAATCAAAATCACTAGGCAAGAATATCCAAGAGCAATCCGAGGTCAATAATCCGAGACAAATAAGGGCAATCCGAGAGCGTATCCAAAAGACGTAATCCAAGGTCAAAAACAAACAGCAAAATCTAAGCGAGAGAAAAGCCACTGCCAAGAAACGATCAGAAGCAGCGAGTAACTGGCGCCGGATAGTTAAGTACCCAAACTACCGGCAACAAGACGATCACATGACCCAGTGCGTGCGCTATCAGGTGGAAGACTACGCACCCACTGACGTAACCTCCAAGGCATCTTCCACGCAAAGCGTCGGAACCGCAGTTTCCGACGCACACGACTGCACCGAGCCACACGTGGAGAACCCGACTCCGCCCCCTGTCCGTCATTCGATCGTAAAAGACGCTTCTGTCTACGGGGGGACAGAGTAACTGGGGGGGTACCACGAGACCTGGAGCGTTTTCTGACAGTATCCTCCCCCAAAGAAACCCCATGCCCCCGAGAGGCCAGAAACTGGGAGACCAATAACGGAGCATGCACATTTCTCTCTGGTTCCCATGTCCGATCTTCCGGACCGTATCCTTTCCAGTCCACCAGAAAATATCTGGTACCACGAGAAATTCTAGAATCAAGAATAGCATTGACTTCATATTCTTCCACCCCTTTAACCAAGACTGGGGACGGAGGAGCAGCTATCCTGGTACAATCGACACAGGGTTTAATCATGGATACATGAAAAACAGGATGTATCTTCCAAGAACACGGTAAATCTAACCTGACAACCAATGGACTCAAGACATCCTTGACAACATAAGGACCGACAAAACGTGGTATTAGACACCGACGTCCTGGAATACGTAAATTCTTGGTGGAAAGCCATACCCGCGAACCTGGAACGCAAACAGGTGAAGGACGGCGATTCCGATCAGCATATTTTTTGGCCTGCTCTTGGGCTTGTACTAGATGTTCCGAAACCCTGGCATGGACTAAAGACAAATCTTTAATGCAAGACTGCACTGCCGGGCAATCTTCAGGAAGTTGCCAATCAAGGGGGAGAGTGCGTGGATGTTGCCCATATAGGGCAAAAAACGGAGATGTTCCCGTAGACGAATGGCTGGAATTATTATATGCAAATTCCGCTAACGGAAGAACGGCTAACCAGGATTCTTGATACTGAAGGATGAGACACCTGAGGTACTGCTCCATCGTCGCGTTAACCCGCTCAGTTTGACCATCCGTCTGCGGATGGAACGCTGTGGAGCAACGTTCATCAACACCCAACGCGGACATAAGATGCCTCCAAAAACGTGACGTAAACTGGGACCCCCTGTCAGAAACCACAATTTCCGGCAACCCAAAGACCCGAAAGACGTGTCGTAAGAACAATTCAGCCAGCTTGGAAGCGGAAGGCAGACCTTGGCAAGGGATGAATAAAGACATTTTCGTAAAACTGTCCACCACCACCCATACGGTATCAAAACCATCGACCAAAGGTAACTCCACTACAAAATCCATCGTAATCATAGCCCATGGTCTCGCCGGTACTGGCAATGGCTGAAGCAACCCCATAGGTTTCCCAGAATGGGATTTACATTGGGCACAAATGGCGCAAGTCGATATATATTGCGAGACATCCCTTCGCATAGAAGGCCACCAGCACCAACGTTGGAGTAGTTCGAGAGTTTTCTGTGAACCCGGATGAGCGGCAATAGCAGCATCTAGACACAAGGCAATAGCTGCACACCTCGTCTCCTGATCAGGCATAAAAACACGACCTTGGACATACGGTAAACCATGCACAACATCCATGTTGTAATCTGCCAATTCCGCAGGACCTTTATCAACCCAGGTTTTGAGCGTCGACTTCAAAGGAGGCTGTAAAACACAACTACAAACCACCTGTGTTGGTAACAACAACGACCCCTCCTGTGGACGTGAAACACAATCCCCAAAACTTCTGGACAGAGCGTCAGCTTTGGAATGTAGAACACCTGGCCGATAAGTCAACGTAAAGTTGTACATAGAAAAGAACTCATGCCAGCGGGCATGTCTCGCAGTAGTGCAAGTCAAGGACTGTAAGGCCAACAAGTTTCTGTGGTCAGTATATACCTGGACTGGTACTTTAGTACCAAGTAGATGGTGTCGCCAGACCGTAAATGCGTCCCTAATAGCCAATAATTCTCGTTCAGTAACAGTATAATTCCGCTCATAGGGCGTTAACTTACGTGAATGATAAGCGACTGGATGTAACTCCCCAGTATCAGCACAAGACTGAGACAAAATAGCTCCTACCGCCACATCAGAGGCATCTGCTTCGACAAAGAAAGGATATTCGGCATTAGGATGCAACAAGACAGGAGCAGTAGTGAACGCAGCCTTTAAGAAATCAAACACAGTTTGAGCGCTATCATTCCACAAATATGTTTTCTTGCTGCTGGTCAATTCGGTGAGAGGTGCAGAAATAGTGGAGAACTGTCTAATGAACCGCCGATAGAAGTTGGAAAACCCCAAAAACGACTGCAACTCCTTCCTGGTAGTAGGTATCGGCCAGTTCAAAACGGCTTTCACCTTACTGCTACTCATCTGCACTCCCTTATTAGTGATGTCGTATCCCAAGAACTCGACATGAGTTGTATGGAACACACATTTTTCCAACTTGACAAAGAGATGATGATCACGCAAGCGTTGTAAAACTTCCGAAACATGGCGCACATGGTATTCCATAGATGGGGAGTAGACGAGTATGTCATCCAGGTAAACGATAACAAACCTGTCGATCATGTCTCGGAGAACATCATTGATGAAATTCTGAAAAGTAGCCGGAGCATTACATAGCCCGAACGGCATTACCAAATACTCGAACAAACCATATCTGGTCTTGAAGGCGGTTTCCCATTCGTCCCCACGCCGTATCCTGACTAAGTTGTAGGCTCCCCTAAGGTCCAATTTAGTAAAGAATTCTGAAGACCCTAACTGATCTAGTAAGACCGAGATTAAGGGAATCGGGTACTGATTTCTGATAGTACCTGCATTTAGCTCTCGGTAGTCAATACAGGGTCTTAATTCACCCTCCTTCTTGGGTACAAAGAATAATGGAGAAGCAAATGGAGAATGGGATGGTCGAATAAAACCCAACTCTAAGGCTTTATCCAGATATTCTTTAAGGACGACGTCTTCTTTTTGGGTAAGGGAATAAATGCGTCCTGATGGTACCTTGGCATTTGGTATAAGATCGATTGGACAATCGTATGGCCGATGCGGTGGCAGGTTTTCAGCTTTCCCTTTATCAAAAACATCCGTATAACTTGTATACTCGACAGGCAACACGATGCTAGCAACTGCACCAATAGTGACCACAGAATCCAACAAAGCCCGACTAGGAGCTGCAGACATAGACCCCGCTGGATTGCATGACTGAAGACATTGCTGAGAGTTGAAGGTAATAGCCCCGGTTCCCCAGTTAATGACCGGATTGTGGAGCTTAAGCCACGGTAAACCCAGAATCAGTTTGTATTGGGGTGCCATAATGACGTCAAACGTGATGGTTTCTGTATGCTCAATCCCAATAGTTAACTGCAAAGGTATAGTATGCTCTGTAACAAGCCCAGACAGAAGGGTAGAACCATCAACGGCATTCACCACCTCTGGAACATCCTTTGGCAAGAGGGGAATACCCCACTTCTGAACATATTGGGCATCAATGTAGTTACCAGTAGCCCCTGAGTCTAGGACCGCTTCAGCCCTCCAGGGCGCGACCTGATCATAACTGAGAGAAATGTCTACATAAAAGGGCATAGACAACAAGGAACCCTGCATGGGAGAGCTCGGAGTAGGGGTTCCTTCTACTGCCGGGCTTTGGTGTTTCCCGATTTGCGGGGTCTTTTTGGACAAGAACTAAGTAGATGATTAGCGGAACCGCAATAAAAGCACAAATTGTTCCGTCTGCGATTTTCTCTTTCCTCAGCAGATAACGGGCCCCTAACTGCCCCGATCTGCATAGGCTCATCTACACCAGAAACAGGAACTGAAGAAACGGCAGGATTAACCGGGTTTGCTCTCCTCTCCCCTTTTCTTTCAGCCCGTCGGGCATCAATCTGGAGTACTAAATCCAAGAAATCGGGAAAGGACGTAGGAACCACCGGAACCGTGGCTACGGTATCCTTCAATGAGTCAGACAAACCTTTATAGAATAAGGCTGCCTTCTTATCTTCCGGCCAACCGGTTTCAGCAACCAACTGGTTGAATTTAGCCAAGTAAGACAATAAAGAAGCATCCCCCTGACGGAGATTTAACAATTCCAAATCAGTGGCCTGAGTTTTATAACGAGTATCAAATACCCTTGTCATAGCACTAATCAATGCATCACAATCAAACAATAATGGACTGCCCTGCTCCAACAAAGGGTTCGCCCAAACAGCGGCCATACCGCCCAGATTCGATAACACAAAGGCCGCTTTTGTAGTTGCATCAGGAAACGAGGTAGGCCGACACAAAAAATGTAACCTACATTGGTTAATAAAGGTCCGAAAAGATTTAGGATCTCCAGTAAACCTTTCCGGGGGAGCAAGCGGGAACTGAGCGGCCATATAAACATGCATAGAATCCGGTCTGGCTGAAGACCCTGCCTGACCTGGAGCAGAAGCGGAGGCCAACGACGGTGATCCTGTAACCACTTCCCTGATACCAGCCTGCATTTCATCAATGCGCCGATGGGTATCAGCCTGAGCTGCCGACATATCGGCACGTAGGTCGGCCACTAATTGCACCATAACGGCCAACGGGTCATTAGCAACATCCATGATAAAGGCTTCTGATTCTGTCAGATATCCTTAAGCACGGCTCCTTGTTGACCCGTTGTGAAGAGAATATTTCTTCCTATCAATGTGTCTCTCAGGGGTACAAAAGGACAGACTGAGAGACTAATTGATCGGAAGATGATGATGTAGAGTCGTTGGTATCGGGAGAGTTGTGCGGACCTCAGGCTTCACGACAGAAGAGACATCCAGTAACCTTCCAACAACTGCAGAAGACGATAACTGATTAACAACCACATATACCCTCTCTCTGATAAGGACAAATATTGCTAAACCCCAACAGGTAATTTACCTTCCAACAACTTGCATGAGACAGGCTTGACCCAGAAGCATTTCACATGAGACATCCTCTAGACTGTTGGATTCTGGAGACCATAAGGAAGAAGACAAGCAATCAATACCAGATAGCGAGAAACAGAGAATGGTAAGGAAGGTAAGGTATCTTACCCTGGTTCTCTAGAGGTTGTCGTTTCCGATGTATCCCCTTCCAGTCTTCCCGTTGCATACGTGTGAAGTTAATCCTCCGCTGGTCCAGACGGCACGAAGGATTAGAGGCAGTCTTTAATCCATCACCCAGCCTATTCCCGCCGGCACGAGGACGCCTATGAGGTGCTCAGGAAGTCTCTAGTCCAGCACCAAGCCTATTCCCGCCGGCACGAGGACGCCTATGAGGCCTAAGACTACCCAGGAAGGGAGGACAGGAAAGCAGAGGAAGGGGAAAAAGAAGGAACAATAGGGAAAAAAGGCAGGAGGTCTCCCAACCTCCCAGGTCCAAACTCTACTTAATCAAAATCACTAGGCAAGAATATCCAAGAGCAATCCGAGGTCAATAATCCGAGACAAATAAGGGCAATCCGAGAGCGTATCCAAAAGACGTAATCCAAGGTCAAAAACAAACAGCAAAATCTAAGCGAGAGAAAAGCCACTGCCAAGAAACGATCAGAAGCAGCGAGTAACTGGCGCCGGATAGTTAAGTACCCAAACTACCGGCAACAAGACGATCACATGACCCAGTGCGTGCGCTATCAGGTGGAAGACTACGCACCCACTGACGTAACCTCCAAGGCATCTTCCACGCAAAGCGTCGGAACCGCAGTTTCCGACGCACACGACTGCACCAAGCCACACGTGGAGAACCCGACTCCGCCCCCTGTCCGTCATTCGATCGTAAAAGACGCTTCTGTCTACGGGGGGACAGAGTAACTGGGGGGGTACCACGAGACCTGGAGCGTTTTCTGACAGCGCGACACATGTAGGAACCCACCAACACGGGCCCCTCCCAGCAGTGCCACATCGTGACGCTGCTCTCTGTGATGGCGTGCATTCTCCGCCCAGGAAGAACGCACGTCATCACGAATGACACACGTGCGCAATGCGATATCAACCAGGACGGAGCCCATACGTTCGTGGGACCCCTCGTCCGCAGGCAGTGGAGAGGCAGATGACATGGCACTCTCCCCTACCTGCAGACAGGCCTGGGACGGGGCCTCCCTGCTGGTGCATGGTGGTGCAGTCACAGGGTCAGGGACAGCGACATACACAGGCCCCTCTGCAGTGACCTGTGCTGCCTCCTGACCCTGGCCCTGGACTGCACCACTTGCACCAGTGGTACTGCCCCCACCATTCCCCATGTGCGGCTCAGTAGCAGGCTCCTCCTCCTCTGTGGAGACCATCAACCTGGATGTCTCCACACCGTCTTCCGCCATTGGAAGCCCCTGTGGGGGCTCACCCGGCCCTTCCGCCACAGCCGTTGTGGCAGACGCAGCACCAGCCCCCTCGCTCCCGGATGATGGTAATTCCTGGGAGGGTGGCTGGGCCTTGTGTCGCCACCCAGTGAAGGCATCCCCACCACTTGTCTCCACTGCGCCGTCCCCGCCCTCTTCTTTACTTGACCCTGTGTAGAGGGAGACATAGAACACAAGCATCAGGGTACAGTACAAAATACCCTAGACAGGAAGCAATAACACATGAGTGGCACTGTGCAATGTCACTTCCATCCTGTCATTCCACAACACATGGGTGAATGCACACAAAACACATGCAGAAACAGTGCCGGTGCCTGCAATCAACATCAACATCCATGTAGAAGGACCCCTGTAAACCAAGATGTTGCCTTCAAAGTCACATGCTTCCATGGTGTTTCAAAGTCACACACACACACTTCTCAGGCACACACACACACATGTGCACCATACATGTATATGACATCGGCACCCATTCCTCACCCCCTCCATGTCCAGGAACAGAGACAGCCATGCTTTCATGTGTGCATTCCGCATAGAGCTCCCCATGTTGCATTAAGACACATGCACCAACCATGTGGTTCACACATAACTGGTCTCACATGCATGACCATGATGTCCCTGCACACACATATCCATACATGGCCTATGTCACACATACAGGCAAGCATCAGACTACCAGCACACTGCAACATGCCCTGTCTCACACAGCAATGCTTGGCCACTTACTGCTCAACTCCAGACGGGTCTGCCTCCGAAGGATCTGGGCGTGGAGCGCTGGGCCTACGCATTCCAGGACCCTCATCTGGATGTTACTCATGCATGCCCGGCCCCCCTCCATGAGGCGCCGGGCCTTGTGGAGGGTCCTGGACCTGAAGTCCTCCCAGCGCTTCTTGACGTGCTTGATGTCGCGGGTTGCAACCCTCTCTGCATTAATTACAACCACTACGTCGTCCCAGATTCTCTCCCGTCCTTCCTTGTTGGCGCGTGATGTTCCGAAGAGGGCATCCTAATGCCCCAGGACATGCTCCACCAGGACACCAACTTCGTTGGCAGTGAAGCTGGTGACCCTCTGCCTCTCTGGCTGGGGGTTGCCAGTGGTGCCAGATGGAGATGTGCCCAACATGGCAACCCCAGAGGCAGGAGTGGGTGGGCAACTGGGTCCTGGGGCTGGGCTGTGGAGCGATGGTATCCCAGTCAGGAGTCTTCTCTTCCAGCAGGGGTGGACACAGCCACTGGACCCCTGCAGATGGCTGATGTGCAGGCACCAAATAACAGGGCACGTGGGCAGCAGACAGTCTGGCAGCAGCAGATGGCAGGTGGGAGCGTGCTCAGGGCTCTGGGGGGCAGGAAAATGGCCTTCAGGGCAGGAGCGTGGTCTTCCGTGTGTGTACGCGTGGCCAGCTTGATACGGAGTGATTTGGCACGTGAAAAAATTGCACGTCAGCGTGTAATTCTAGGAAAGGCCCTAAGCGTGTCAGCACGCGTACGCAATTTAATTGGACCAAAGGCCCTTAGCGCTTAAGCGCGTCTGTGACGTATCGCGCACAGGCGTTGCCCTTCCGCGTGTAAAACTTCACGCGAACCCCAGGAATACACGTACCCCACTCGCACAGGGCCCTTTCGCATGTAAAACTTCCCGCAAACCCCACGAATACACGTACCCCACTCGCACAGGGCCCTTTCGCGTGTAAAACTTCACTGGAACCCCAGGAATACACATAACTCACTTGCACAGGGCCCTTTCGCGTGTAAAACTTCCAGCGAACCCCAGGAATACACGTACCCCACTCGCACAGGGCCCTTTCGCGTGTAAAACTTCACGCAAACCCCAGGAATACACATACCCCACTCGCACAGGGCTCTTTCGCGTGTAAAACTTCCCGTGAACCCCAGGAATACACGTACCCCACTCGCACAGGGCCCTTTCATGTGTAAAACTTCCTGCAAACCCCAGGAATACACGTACCCCACTCGCATAGAGCCCTTTCACGTGTAAAACTTCACGCTTACCCCAGGAATACACGTAACCCACTCGCACAGGGCCCTTTCGCGTGTAAAACTTCCCGCGAACCCCAGGAATACACGTACCCCACTCGCACAGGGCCCTTTCGCGTGTAAAACTTCCAGCAAACCCAGGAATACACGTACCCCACTCGCACAGGGCCCTTTCGCATGTAAAACTTCCCGCAAGCCCCAGGAATACACGTACCCCACTCGCACAGGGCCCTTCCGCGTGTAAAACTTTCCGCGAACCCCAGTAATACACATACCCCACTCGCACAGGGCCCTTTCACATGTAAAACTTCCTGTGAACCCCAGGAATACACGTACCTCACTCGCACAGGGCCCTTTCACGTGTAAAACTTCACACGAACCCCAGGAATACACGTACCCCACTCGCACAGGGCCCTTTCGCATGTAAAACTTCCCGCGAACCCTAGGAATACACGTACCCCACTCGCACAGGGCCCTTTCACGTGTAAAACTTCACGCGAACCCCAGGAATACACGTACCCCACTCGCACAGGGCCCTTTCGCGTGTAAAACTTCCTGCAAACCCCAGGAATACATGCACCCAACTCAGTATATACGTGCTTTTTATTTTTGCACACTTTTGTAATGCGCAGGGACGCTACCGCCTGCTTTCGTGTGGAGGACGTGTTTATGCCTGTGCGTGTCTTTGCTCGTGCGTGGGTTTGTCCTATTTGATTCCATGTATACGTGTGGTTCGCGTGCCTGTGGGCGTTTTGTGTACTTCCCAGCAGTACTTCCCCCGTTACGCCTTCTTTTTCACGCGTTATTCCCCATTCCACGTGTTACGCCCCCTGTTCCGCCTACTTTTGCTGTGTGCGCTGTGCTATGTGCGCTTTCGCTGTGCGCTTAGCGCACGCTGTTTTGAGTTGTGTGCGCCAGCGTGCGCCATGCACGGATTTGGCGCACAACCAGTGGGAAAGTAGCGCAGCACCTTCCTTGAATCGCACGCGTGCGCGTGCGCTTGCTTTCTCACGTTTGCGCCTCCTTGCGCCTGCTTGCGCTGGGATTTTCGGCGCACGTTTGTTCCATGAATCGGCCCCTAAATATCTCTGTCCCACATGTACCTGTTCCCCCTCTCCATGTCCCAGTCAACCATCCCCAAACCCTCCCCACCAAGAAAAACATTATGATGAGACTTCCATCCCTTCATCCCCTCCCATGCATCATCTCCAAACCCCTAATTCCCCTGTATTTGTTTCAGTTTCTGGGATGTCAGCAGTTAACCAAAATAGGGATGTCCTAAGGACACTATACATTTTTGTAATGTCCCCAATCAAAACGGAAATGTTCTTAGAACACACTCGATGTCCGGGATGCCCGCAATTAACCACAATGGGGGATTCCTAAGACACTATACCTATTCGTACTGTCCGCATTCAAAATGGGGGTGTTCTTAGAAGACGCTCGATGTCCGGGATGTCTGCAATTAAACAAAATGGGGATGTCCTAAGGACACTATACCTGTTCGTACTGTCCGCAATCAAAATGGAGGTGTTCTTAGAACACACTCGATGTCCGAGATGTCTGTAATAAACCAAAATGGGGGTGTCCTAAGGACACTATACCTGTTCTTACTTTTTGTAATTCAAATGGGAGTGTCGGCAGGACACGAAATCCGTTTGCATGTCCGTAATTATTTAAATTAAGGTATCCTAAGAACATCCCCCTGTTCGCAATGTCCGCAACCAGAATGGATATGCCCGTAGAACACTTATCCCGTGCACCTGTCTGCAATGTTATGACGCACATTTATTTTATTTGGGGACTTGCACACTGTGCGTAGAACACCTGCGCACATGCGCACCACACCCATGGGTCCTACGAACATTGCGCCTGTCCGTAACTGTCCGCCGCACATGTCTCACACTTTTAATTAGTTCGGGGACTAGAACACTTTCCGTAGAACACCCACATGTATGCGCACAACCGATCCTGCACATTTGGTGTCCTACGGACAGCGTCCCATTCGCAAACATGTCTGCGATGTCATCATGTGACCGAAACCATGCTGAGCATGTGTCCTTATTTGCAGACACAGTCTGGGCCCCCTAACATTTAAAAAATGCTTTTTTAGGCAATCCAAGGTATTTTACAATAAAAGTTCACCATTGCACATGTCCCAGGCTATGTCCCTGGCGATCTACATACTTTGTGAGCCCTTTTTTGGTGTTCAACGTGTCACGTACAGCACGGGTGTCTGCAAAGCACGCACCTGCACCCCTATAAAAGGCCACACCCCAAAGCTCATCCTCATTGTGCTTCTGACTACCTGACAGAGCGATGCTTTCTGACCTGCATTCACTGCATTGCTGGTGACTTCTGCCCGCTGTTATCCAGATGGCAACCATGGCTGCTTCAGCTTTATCAGATTTAACAAGGGGGTCCTGGGAGTCCCTCTGCCAGACATTAGTCCTGGTTACGAGAGACTTACCCAGAGTCTTTAGCTCACTATCTTTCACAGAGAAGAAATATCCCAAACATATCAGTCTTTGTCCTGCCCTGGGGCAGTCCAGCACCGAAATGCGAGGCAATTCTCCTCTGAACAAGAGTACCAACAGAAACCCCAGACACGTGTTTCGGTCTGGTTGGACCTCATCAGTAGGGTGGATCTGTGCCTCTCTAAGAATAGTGAGCAAGGGGTCCACGTCTGGATTCCCCTAGTAACTTAGGGTGAGACCCAAAGTTACTTAAATATGCAGATTTAACAAGGGGGTCCTGGGAGTCCCTCTGCCAGACATTAGTCCTGGTTACGAGAGACTTACCCAGAGTCTTTAGCTCACTATCTTTCACAGAGAAGAAATATCCCAAACATATCAGTCTTTGTCCTGCCCTGGGGCAGTCCAGCACCGAAATGCGAGGCAATTCTCCTCTGAACAAGAGTACCAACAGAAACCCCAGACACGTGTTTCGGTCTGGTTGGACCTCATCAGTAGGGTGGATCTGTGCCTCTCTAAGAATAGTGAGCAAGGGGTCCACGTCTGGATTCCCCTAGTAACTTAGGGTGAGACCCAAAGTTACTTAAATATGCAGATTTAACAAGGGGGTCCTGGGAGTCCCTCTGCCAGACATTAGTCCTGGTTACGAGAGACTTACCCAGAGTCTTTAGCTCACTATCTTTCACAGAGAAGAAATATCCCAAACATATCAGTCTTTGTCCTGCCCTGGGGCAGTCCAGCACCGAAATGCGAGGCAATTCTCCTCTGAACAAGAGTACCAACAGAAACCCCAGACACGTGTTTCGGTCTGGTTGGACCTCATCAGTAGGGTGGATCTGTGCCTCTCTAAGAATAGTGAGCAAGGGGTCCACGTCTGGATTCCCCTAGTAACTTAGGGTGAGACCCAAAGTTACTTAAATATGCAGATTTAACAAGGGGGTCCTGGGAGTCCCTCTGCCAGACATTAGTCCTGGTTACGAGAGACTTACCCAGAGTCTTTAGCTCACTATCTTTCACAGAGAAGAAATATCCCAAACATATCAGTCTTTGTCCTGCCCTGGGGCAGTCCAGCACCGAAATGCGAGGCAATTCTCCTCTGAACAAGAGTACCAACAGAAACCCCAGACACGTGTTTCGGTCTGGTTGGACCTCATCAGTAGGGTGGATCTGTGCCTCTCTAAGAATAGTGAGCAAGGGGTCCACGTCTGGATTCCCCTAGTAACTTAGGGTGAGACCCAAAGTTACTTAAATATGCAGATTTAACAAGGGGGTCCTGGGAGTCCCTCTGCCAGACATTAGTCCTGGTTACGAGAGACTTACCCAGAGTCTTTAGCTCACTATCTTTCCCAGAGAAGAAATATCCCAAACATATCAGTCTTTGTCCTGCCCTGGGGCAGTCCAGCACCGAAATGCGAGGCAATTCTCCTCTGAACAAGAGTACCAACAGAAACCCCAGACACGTGTTTCGGTCTGGTTGGACCTCATCAGTAGGGTGGATCTGTGCCTCTCTAAGAATAGTGAGCAAGGGGTCCACGTCTGGATTCCCCTAGTAACTTAGGGTGAGACCCAAAGTTACTTAAATATGCAGATTTAACAAGGGGGTCCTGGGAAGTCCCTCTGCCAGACATTAGTCCTGGTTACGAGAGACTTACCCAGAGTCTTTAGCTCACTATCTTTCACAGAGAAGAAATATCCCAAACATATCAGTCTTTGTCCTGCCCTGGGGCAGTCCAGCACCGAAATGCGAGGCAATTCTCCTCTGAACAAGAGTACCAACAGAAACCCCAGACATGTGTTTCGGTCTGGTTGGACCTCATCAGTAGGGTGGATCTGTGCCTCTCTAAGAATAGTGAGCAAGGGGTCCACGTCTGGATTCCCCTAGTAACTTAGGGTGAGACCCAAAGTTACTTAAATATGCAGATTTAACAAGGGGGTCCTGGGAGTCCCTCTGCCAGACATTAGTCCTGGTTACGAGAGACTTACCCAGAGTCTTTAGCTCACTATCTTTCACAGAGAAGAAATATCCCAAACATATCAGTCTTTGTCCTGCCCTGGGGCAGTCCAGCACCGAAATGCAAGGCAATTCTCCTCTGAACAAGAGTACCAACAGAAACCCCAGACACGTGTTTCGGTCTGGTTGGACCTCATCAGTAGGGTGGATCTGTGCCTCTCTAAGAATAGTGAGCAAGGGGTCCACGTCTGGATTCCCCTAGTAACTTAGGGTGAGACCCAAAGTTACTTAAATATGCAGATTTAACAAGGGGGTCCTGGGAGTCCCTCTGCCAGACATTAGTCCTGGTTACGAGAGACTTACCCAGAGTCTTTAGCTCACTATCTTTCACAGAGAAGAAATATCCCAAACATATCAGTCTTTGTCCTGCCCTGGGGCAGTCCAGCACCGAAATGCAAGGCAATTCTCCTCTGAACAAGAGTACCAACAGAAACCCCAGACACGTGTTTCGGTCTGGTTGGACCTCATCAGTAGGGTGGATCTGTGCCTCTCTAAGAATAGTGAGCAAGGGGTCCACGTCTGGATTCCCCTAGTAACTTAGGGTGAGACCCAAAGTTACTTAAATATGCAGATTTAACAAGGGGGTCCTGGGAGTCCCTCTGCCAGACATTAGTCCTGGTTACGAGAGACTTACCCAGAGTCTTTAGCTCACTATCTTTCACAGAGAAGAAATATCCCAAACATATCAGTCTTTGTCCTGCCCTGGGGCAGTCCAGCACCGAAATGCGAGGCAATTCTCCTCTGAACAAGAGTACCAACAGAAACCCCAGACACGTGTTTCGGTCTGGTTGGACCTCATCAGTAGGGTGGATCTGTGCCTCTCTAAGAATAGTGAGCAAGGGGTCCACGTCTGGATTCCCCTAGTAACTTAGGGTGAGACCCAAAGTTACTTAAATATGCAGATTTAACAAGGGGGTCCTGGGAAGTCCCTCTGCCAGACATTAGTCCTGGTTACGAGAGACTTACCCAGAGTCTTTAGCTCACTATCTTTCACAGAGAAGAAATATCCCAAACATATCAGTCTTTGTCCTGCCCTGGGGCAGTCCAGCACCGAAATGTGAGGCAATTCTCCTCTGAACAAGAGTACCAACAGAAACCCCAGACACGTGTTTCGGTCTGGTTGGACCTCATCAGTAGGGTGGATCTGTGCCTCTCTAAGAATAGTGAGCAAGGGGTCCACGTCTGGATTCCCCTAGTAACTTAGGGTGAGACCCAAAGTTACTTAAATATGCAGATTTAACAAGGGGGTCCTGGGAGTCCCTCTGCCAGACATTAGTCCTGGTTACGAGAGACTTACCCAGAGTCTTTAGCTCACTATCTTTCACAGAGAAGAAATATCCCAAACATATCAGTCTTTGTCCTGCCCTGGGGCAGTCCAGCACCGAAATGCAAGGCAATTCTCCTCTGAACAAGAGTACCAACAGAAACCCCAGACACGTGTTTCGGTCTGGTTGGACCTCATCAGTAGGGTGGATCTGTGCCTCTATAAGAATAGTGAGCAAGGGGTCCACGTCTGGATTCCCCTAGTAACTTAGGGTGAGAGCTTTATCACCACCCCCAAACCCTTCACCACCACCACCTCCCCAAAGGCCTGCAGAGGGGAACAGGCATGAGGATGCAGAGGAGACGTATGAAGAGGATGAGGTAGTGGAAGTCCCTACTACCAGCACTCATTGTGAGTCTTTGGTGTGGCGGTTATTCACCACTCTTGATGGAGTGCCAAAAGCTTGTGCGAATAAGATGATCTGCACTCAGTGCCGCATGGTGCTGAGTCGTCGAAGTCCTGGTTCGTATAGCTTTGGTACGACATCAATGAAGCGACACCTGAGGTCGTTCCATGGTCGGGCTATTCGTAAGGTTGTACCTTGCGATAAACGTAGTAGGTTGTGTTCCCCTGCAGCATCCTCCATTTCCGCTCCTGCCACCACAAGAGACACTCCTGCTGGCTCGCAGAACATTCATGATGCTGTTGACCCTTATCTTTCGAAGGTCACAATATTGTGCATGTACTGTGACGCAGTACTCTGCAGGGGGGAGAATCTTCGGAGTGCTTTCAAGACTGCTTTCAAGGAACATGAGAAGAACTGGCCAATACCTGAATAAGGCCCACCCTAGATCTTCCTCTCTCCACCTGCTCTTTCTTATCCCCATGGTTGGTGTCCCTTCCTTACCCTACTTTCCCCTCCTTTCCTTGTGTGTCCTGTTTAAAAAAAACAAACGAATATAAAACAATAAAAACAAAACAAAAAAAGGCTCTTTTCAGAGCCGCCTTTCACATTTAAAAATAGAAGCGACAAATAAATAGTGTAGGGCCCTGTGCATTTTTTTTTAAGTCCGCGGACATAAACATTTTTGAGGGGCTGCCCAATTAGATCTATTGCACTTTTCTCTGGGAGGAAGTGGTGGCTCTGAAAAGAGCGTTTTGGTGGTGTTTTTTGTGTTTCAAAAACTTCAAATGATTTACACCTACTGCAAAATGTATTAATGTAATTCCAAAAAAGGCTGCAATGTATTTTGTATATTTCACAGATAAATCTGACTGCCAGCATAAGTAAGATGTATTCCATCTCTGCGAAAAATGTATGTGCTGCGAAACATAATATTTTCATTGTGAAAAGAGGACATGCCAACATCTCTTAAAAAGGCACAAACAGCCTTATTGACATTACGCCTCGCTTTCTCCATTTGTGGACCAAATGAAGAAGAACACAGCCACTTTTGTCTCTGCCTAATATGGGAAATTACTTGGGAATTTGGAAACATGTCCATGACCTTCCCAAGTCCTTCTTTGATTGCAAATTGCAAAGAAATTCCAAACACTTGTCCTAAACTGTTCCCTCCAGAGTGAATAATAATAATGTCTGGATGGCACTGTGTCACCAATGTAGCACAAGGAGGTACCAAATCCAGCCACTTCATTCCATGCACTCCATGCCAGCGTACTTCCACATGAGGGAATCCAAGATGTGCAGCTATCTGCATGTACCTCCAACCGATTTATCCATGAGTCTCCCAAAAACCAGATAACCTGTTTTCTTAAACACACAGCCATAGTGATCTGCTTTCTACTCAGAGAAAATACTTTCCGACAAACTCTGTCCTTACACATCACACCCAGTAAACCTTTTTCACCAATCCCTTGCTAGGCTTAGTCTCATTTGCATGCCTGTCAACACCAAGATCCCCATATGTAATATGTGCTGGTCGAACACCGCCGCGGTGTCCGCGAACAAATCGAAGAATCTGAGCATGGGGAATGAAAATTTAAATAGTGTGCCCCAATTCCCCTTTGAGGTTGGCTCTGAAAAGAGCCTTTTTTTGTTTTTTTGCAGATGCTTGAGAGACACCTTTTATTTTGTATTTTTTTTTCTTATTTTACTCCAAAAATCTTCACATTAGCTTCTCCAAAGCAACCCGTATGTTCCAAAACAGCATGGAATTTCCCATAAAAGATAAAGAAATGCCATCTTCTTTAAAATAAACAACATTACCAGAATCAATGTTCTCATTATTACAAAAGAACATACAAGCTCTAAGCATGGAAGCAAACATGCCTCGGTTGATTGCACACCTAGCAATGTTTTGCTGAGGACAAAAAGCAGAACTATTGTCCCATATTGCCCTAGGTACTAAACCAGAAAAAATTACTTTGGCATTTGGAAAGACTTTCATTACTGCTTCAACCAAGTGTTCCAAATCTGCCAATAAGACACTGCGTAGAGGGAGACATAGAACACAATCATCAGGGTACAGTACAAAATACCCTAGACAGGAAGCAATAACACGAGTGGCACTGTCAAATGTCACTTCCATCCTGTCATTCCACAACACATGGGTGAATGCACACAACACACATGCAGAAACAGTCCCGGCGCCTGCAATCAACATCAACATCCATGTAGAAGGACCCCCGTAAACCAAGATGTTGCCTTCAAAGTCACATGCTTCCATGGTGTTTCAAAGTCACACACACACTTCTCAGGCACACACACACATGTGCACCATACATGTACATGACATCAGCACCCATTCCTCGCCCCCCCCCTTGTCCAGGAACAGAGACATCCATGCTTTCATGTGTGCATTCCGCATAGAGCTCCCCATGTTGCATTAAGACACATGCACCAACCATGTGGTTCACACAAAACTGGTCTCACATGCATGACCATGATGTCCCTGCACACACACATCCATACATGGCCTATGTCACACATACAGGCAAGCATCAGACTACCCTCACACTGCAACATGCCCTGTCTCACACAGCAATGCTTGGCCACTTACCGCTCAACTCCAGACGGGTCTGCCTCTGAAGGTTCTGGGCGTGGAGCACTGGGCCTACGCATTCCAGGACCCTCATCTGGATGTTACTCATGCATGCCCGGCCCCCCTCCACGAGGCGCCGGGCCTTGTGGAGGGTTCTGGACCTGAAGTCCTCCCAGCGCTTCTTGACGTGCTTGATGTCGCGGGTTGCCACCCCCTCCGCATTGATGGCAACCACTACGTCGTCCCAGATCCTCTCCCGTCCTTCCTTGTTGGCGCGTGATGTTCCGAAGAGGGCATCCTAATGCCCCAGGACATGCTCCACCAGGACACCAACTTCATTGGCAGTGAAGCTGGTGCCCCTCTGCCTCTCTGACTGGGGGTTGCCAGTGGTGCCAGATGGAGATGTGCCCAACATGGCAACCCCAGAGGCAGGAGTGGGTGGGCAACTGGGTCCTGGGGCTGGACTGTGGAGCGATGGTATCCCAGTCAGGAGTCTTCTCTTCCAGCAGGGGTGGACACAGCCACTGGACCCCTGCAGATGGCTGATGTGCAGGCACCAAATAGCAGGGCACGTGGGCAGCAAACAGTCAGGCAGCAGCAGATGGCAGGTGGGAGCGTGCTCAGGGTTCTGGGGGGCAGGAAAATGGCCTTCAGGGCAGGAGCGTGGTCTTCCGTGTGTGTACGCGTGGCCAGCTTGATACGGAGTGATTTGGCATGTGAAAAAATTGCACATCAGCGTGTAATTCGAGGAAAGGCCCTTAGCGCATAAGCCTGTCAGCACGCGTATGCGATTTCATTGGACCAAAGGACCTTAGCGCGTAAGCGCATCTGTGACGTATCGCGCACGGGCGTTGCCCTTCCGCGTGTAAAACTTCACGCAAACCCCAGGAATACACGTACCCCACTCGCACAGGGCCCTTTCGCGTGTAAAACTTCACGCAAACCCCAGGAATACACATACCCCCCTCGCACAGGGCTCTTTCGCGTGTAAAACTTCCCGTGAACCCCAGGAATACACGTACCCCACTCGCACAGGGCCCTTTCATGTGTAAAACTTCACGCGAACCCCAGGAATACACGTACCCCACTCGCACAGAGCCCTTTCGCGTGTAAACTTCACGCTTACCCCAGGAATACACGTAACCCACTGGCACAGGGCCCTTTCGCGTGTAAAACTTCCCGCAAACCCAGGAATACACGTACCCCCCTCGCACAGGGCCTTTTCGCATGTAAATCTTCCCGCAAACCCCAGGAATACACGTACCCCACTCGCACAGGGCCCTTTCGCGTGTAAAATTTTCAGTGAACCCCAGGAATACACGTACCCCACTCGCACAGGGCCCTTTCACATGTAAAACTTCCCGTGAACCCCAGGAATACACGTACCTCACTCGCACAGGGCCCTTTCACGTGTAAAACTTCACGCGAACCCCAGGAATACACGTACCCCACTCGCACAGGGCCCTTTTGGGTGTAAAACTTCCTGCAAACCCCAGGAATACACGTACCCCACTCGCACAGGGCCCTTTCACATGTAAAACTTCACGCTTACCCCAGGAATACACGTAACTCACTCGCACAGGGCCCGTTCGCGTGTAAAACTTCCCGCGAACACCAGGAATACACGTACCCCACTCGCACAGGGCCCTTTCGCGTGTAAAACTTCCTGCAAACCCAGGAATACACGTACCCCATTCGCACAGGGCCTTTTCGCATGTAAAACTTCCCGCAAACCCCAGGAATACACGTACCCCACTCGCACAGGGCCCTTTCGCGTGTAAAACTTTCCGCGAACCCCAGGAATACACGTACCCCACTCGCACAGGGCCCTTTCACATGTAAAACTTCCCGTGAACCCCAGGAATACACGTACCCCACTCGCACAGGGCCCTTTCACGTGTAAAACTTCACGCGAACCCCAGGAATACACGTACCCCACTCGCACAGGGCCCTTTCGCGTGTAAAACTTCCTGCAAACCCCAGGAATACACGTACCCCACTCGCACAGGGCCCTTTCACGTGTAAAACTTCACGGGAACCCCAGGAATACACATACCCCACTCGCACAGGGCCCTTTCGCGTGTAAAACTTCCTGCAAACCCCAGGAATACACGTACCCCACTCGCACAGGGCCCTTTCACGTGTAAAACTTCACGGGAACCCCAGGAACACATACCCCACTCGCACAGGGCCCTTTCGCGTGTAAAACTTCCCGCGAACCCCAGGAATACACGTACCGCACTCGCACAGGGCCCTTTCGCGTGTAAAACTTCATGGGAACCCCAGGAATACACGTACCCCACTCGCACAGGGCCCTTTCATGTGTAAAGCTTCACGCGAACCCCAGGAATACACATACCCCACTTGCACAGAGCCCTTTCACATGTAAAACTTCATGCTTACCCCAGGAATACACGTAACACACTTGCACAGGGCCCTTTCGCGTGTAAAACTTCCTGCGAACCCCAGGAATACACGTACCCCACTCGCACAGGGCCCTTTTGCGTGTAAAACTTCCTGCAAACCCAGGAATGCACGTACCCCACTCGCACAGGGCCCTTTCGCATGTAAAACTTCCCGCAAACCCCAGGAATACACGTACCCCGCTCGCACAGGGCCCTTTCGCATGTAAAACTTTCAGCGAACCCCAGGAATACACGTACCCCACTCGCACAGGGCCCTTTCACATGTAAAACTTCCCGTGAACCCCAGGAATACACGTACCCCACTCGCACAGGGCCCTTTCACGTGTAAAACTTCACGCGAACCCCAGGAATACACGTACCCCACTCGCACAGGGCCCTTTCGCATGTAAACTTCCCGCGAACCCTAGGAATACACGTACCCCACTCGCACAGGGCCTTTTCACGTGTAAAACTTCACGCGAACCCCAGGAATACACGTACCCCACTCGCACAGGGCCCTTTCGCGTGTAAAACTTCCTGCGAACCCCAGGAATACACGTACCCCACTCGCACAGGGCCCTTTCACGTGTAAAACGTCAGCCGAGCCCCAGGAATACACGCATCCCACTCAGTTTATACGTGCTTTTTATTTGTGCACACTTTTGTAATGCGCAGGGACGCTACCGCCTGCTTTCGTGTGGAGGACGTGTTTATGCCTGTGCGTGTCTTTGCCCGTGCGCGGGTTTGCCCTATTCGATTCCATGTATACGTGTGGTTCGCGTGCCTGTGGGCGCTCCGTGTACTTCCCAGCAGTACTTCCCCCGTTACGCCTTCTTTTTCACGCGTTATTCCCCATTCCACATGTTACGCCCCCTGTTCCGCCTACTTTTGTTGTGTGCGCTGGGCTAAGTGCGCTTTCGCTGTGCGCTTAGCGCACGCTGTTTGGAGTCGTGTGCGCCAGCGTGCGCCATTCATGGATTTGGGGCACAACCAGTGGGAAAGTAGCGCAGCGCCTTCCTTGAATCGCATGCGTGCGCATGCGCTTGCTTTCTCACGTTTTCGCCTCCTTGCGCCTGCTTGCGCTGGGATTTTCGGCGCACGTTTGTTCCATGAATCGGCCCCTAAATATCACTGTCCCACATGTACCTGTTCCCCCTCTCCATGTCCCAGTCAACCATCCCCAAACCCTCCCCACCAAGAAAAACATTATGATGAGACTTCCATCCCTTCATCCCCTCCCATGCATCATCTCCAAACCCCTAATTCCCCTGTATTTGTTTCAGTTTCTGCTTCCCCCTCTCTTTCACTTATTTTATTTTTATTTTTATATACAATAATAAAATATTATGTGTGTTGTTACTTTATTCCTCTGTGTCTTATTTTTTTTTAAAAGGCAGTTAGGGTGCCCGCAGACAGCGCGGGTTTCTGGGATGTCAGCAGTTAACCAAAATAGGGATGTCCTAAGGACACTATACTTTTTTGTAATGTCCCCAATCAAAATGGAAGTGTTCTTAGAACACACTCGATGTCCGGGATGCCCCCAATTAACCACAATGAGGGATTCCTAAGGACACTATACCTATTTGTACTGTCCGCATTCAAAATGGGGGTGTTCTTAGAAGACGCTTGATGTCCGGGATGTCCGCAATTAACCAAAATGGGGATGTCCTAAAGACAATATGCCTGTTCTTACTCTCCGCAATCAAAATGGAGGTGTTCTTAGAACACACTCGATGTCTGTAATAAGACAAAATGGCGGTGTCCTAAGGACACTATACCTGTTCTTACTTTTCGTAATTCAAATGGGAGTGTCGGCAGGACACAAAATCCGTTTGCATGTCCGTAATTATTTAAATTAAGGTATCCTAAGAACATCCCCCTGTTCGCAATGTCCGCAACCAGAATGGATATGCCCGTAGAACACTTATCCCGTGCACATGTCTGCAATGTTATGACGCACATTTATTTTATTCGGGGACTTGCACACTGTGCGTAGAACACCTGCGCACATGCGCACCACACCCATGGGTCCTACGAACATTGCGCCTGTCCGTAACTGTCCGCCGCACATGTCTCACACTTTTAATTAGTTCGGGGACTAGAACACTTTCGTATAACACCCACATGTATGCGCACAACCGATCCTGCACATTTGGTGTCCTACGGACAGCGTCCCATTCGCAAACATGTCTGCGATGTCATCATGTGACCGAAACCATGCGGGCACATCTGGGCCCCCTAACATTTAAAAAGTGCTTTTTTAGGCAATCCAAGGTATTTTACAGTAAAAGTTCACCATTGCACATGTCCCAGACAATGTCCCTGGCGATCTACATACTTTTTGAGCCCTTTTTTGGTGTTCAACGTGTCACGTAGAGCACGGGTGTCTGCAAAGCGCGCACCTGCACCCCTATAAAAGGCCACACCTTTTATCCTCATTGTGCTTCTGACTACCTGACAGAGCGATGCTTTCTGACCTGCATTCACTGCATTGCTGGTGACTTCTGCCCGCTGTTATCCAGATTGCAACCATGGCTGCTTCAGCTTTATCACCACCCCCAAAGCCTCCACCACCACCACCTCCCCAAAGGCCTGCAAAGGGGAACAGGCATGAGGATGCAGAGGAGAGGGATGAAGAGGATGAGGTAGTGGAAGTCCCTACTACCAGCACTCATTGTGAGTCTTGGGTGTGGCGGTTATTCACCACTCTTGATGGAGTGCCAAAAGCTTGTGCGAATAAGATGATCTGCACTCAGTGCTGCATGGTGCTGAGTCGTCGAAGGCCTGGTTCGTATAGCTTTGGTACGACATCAATGAAGCGACACCTGAGGTCGTTCCATGGTCGGGCTATTCGTTAGGTTGTACCTTGCGATAAACGTAGTAGGTTGAGTTCCCCTGCAGCATCCTCCATTTCCGCTCCTGCCACCACAAGAGACACTACTGCTGGCTCGCAGACCATTCATGATGCTGTTGACCCTTATCTTTCGAAGGTCACAATATTGTGCATGTACTGTGACGCAGTACTCTGCAGGGGGGAGAATCTTCGGAGTGCTTTCAAGACTGCGGTCAAGGAGCATGAGAAGAACTGCTCAATACCTGAATAAGGCCCACCCTAGGTCTTCCTCTATCCACCTGCCCTTTCTTATCCCCATGGTTGGTGTCCCTTCCTTACCCTACTTTCCCCTCCTTTCCTTGTGTGTCCTGTTTAAAAAAAACAAAAGAATATAAAACAACAAAAACAAAACAAAAAAAGGCTCTTTTCAGAGCCGCCTTTCACATTTAAAAATAGAAGCGACAAATAAATAGTGCAGGGCCCTTTGCATTTTTTTTTTAAGTCCGCGGACATAAACATTTTTGAGGGGCTGCCCAATTAGAACGATTGCACTTTTCTCTGGGAGGAAGTGGTGGCTCTGAAAAGAGCGATTTGGTGGTGTTTTTTGTGTTTCAAAAACGTCAAATGATTTACACCTACTGCAAAACGTATTAATGTAATTCCAAAAAAGGCTGCAATGTATTTTGTATATTTCACAGATAAATCTGATTTCCAGCATAAGTAAGATGTATTCCATCTCTGCGAAAAATGTATGTGCTGCGAAACATAATATTTTCATTGTGAAAAGAGGACATGCCAACATCTCTCAAAAAGGCACAAACAGCCTTATTGACATTGCGCCTCGCTTTCTCCATTTGTGGACCAAATGAAGAAGAACGCAGCCACTTTTGTCTCTGCCTAATATGGGAAATTACTTGGGAATTTGGAAACATGTCCATGACCTTCCCAAGTCCTTCTTTCATTGCAAATTGCAAAGAAATTGCAGACACTTGTCCTAAACTGTTCCCTCCAGAGTGAATAATAATAATGTCTGGATGACACTGGAGGTCATTACGACCCAGGCGGTAAGTATACAAGGTGAGTGGGGCGGTAAATCCCCATTTCCCATTTACCCTTCCCCATTCCCATTTTTGCCCCGTAGGGCATAATGGGAGTGGAGAAGGCGCTAATTATGGCACCGTAAATTACGGTGCCGTAATTAGCACCAAGGTGGTTTAGCGCCATGGATTTTAACGCCTGCTGAAAGCAGCTGTTAAAATTGTAATCAGGTGTTAAGGGTTAACGACGGCGTTAACCCTTAACGCCTGAGTTGTAATGAGGGCCACTGTGACACCAAAGTAGCACAAAGAGGTACCAAATCCAGCCACTTCATTCCATGCACTCCATGCCACTGTACTTCCACATGAGGGAATCCAAGATGTGCAGCAATCTGCATGTACCTCCAACCGATTTATCCATGAGTCTCCCAAAAACCAGATAATCTGTTTTCTGAAACACACAGCCATAGCGATCTGCTCTCCACTCAGAGAAAATACTTTCCGACAAACTCTCTCCTTACACATCACACCCAGTAAACCTTTTTGACCAATCCCTTGCTAGGCTTAGTCTCATTTGCATGCCTGTCAACACCAAGATCCCCATATGTAATATGTACTGGTCGAACACCGCCGCGGTGTCCGCGAACAAATCGAAAAATCTGAGCATGGGGAATGCAAATTTAAATAGTGTGCCCCAATTCCCCTTTGAGGTTGGCTCTGAAAAGAGCCTTTTTTTGTTTTTTTGCAGATGCTTGAGAGACACCTTTTATTTTGTATTTTTTTTCGTATTTTACTCCAAAAATCTTCACATTAGCTTCTCCAAAGCAACCCGTATGTTCCAAAACAGCATGGAATTTCCCATAAAAGATAAAGAAATGCCATCTTCTTTAAAATAAACAACATTACCAGAATCAATGTTCTCATTATTACAAAAGAACATACAAGCTCTAAGCATGGAAGCAAACATGCCTCGGTTGATTGCACACCTAGCAATGTTTTGCTGAGGACAAAAAACAGAACTATTGTCCCATATTGCCCTAGGTACTAAACCAGAAAAAATTACTTTGGCATTTGGAAAGACTTTCATTACTGCTTCAACCAAGTGTTCCAAATCTTCCAAGTAGGGGCAATGGCATAGCCCAAATTCAAAGCACCACAGTGCAAACCTACCACATGGGGACTGTTCACCCTGCTCACATCTTCACAAACTTGCACAATTCCGTGCACATTAAAATCAGGCACAGTGCTCCACACCACCTCCAGTCCTTTAACATCAAAATTGTTTGACACATTCCTGCATTTAGCATACTGCTCCAAACCATGCACAAACATATCTCCAACCACCAACACCCTGACTTTCTCCACCTCTGCCATCTTCACTACACACAGTCTATTTCAACACAAATCCACAACCTCAACACCTGATTGGCTAATCCCTACAGTCCTATTTACATGCCGAATATGTTCAAAAGTCCCGTATGTGGCACGCCCTGTCCACAGACAGTTGCGATGTCCACAGAGTGTATAACTCTTGGGCAGCCCTTCTACCCTTTCCACCTCACTCTCTGCACCATTCCCTCATTGGCTACAACTAAGCAGTCACACAACCATCCACCAATCACATCCAAGAACTTTACATCTTACTCCATCATCATAGTTCAGCACTTCAGATGTACTGTTGGTCACTTTGAGTACAAGTCTCATGTCATTGGAAAGCACCTACTACAAAAGCTACTGTACAACTCTCCAAGATTTCTACTTGCAGCTTCATGCATATTCATATGCATGAATGCAAACTACACATATGCATATTTTCTGCACAGTACATGTACAGCTCTTGTATAAATGCATATAAACAGAGTAATTTCCACTTAACCTGTATAACCTATAAAATGAACTACTGTCATTTCTCTCATCTGCTATAATCAACTGTCACTTGCAAACCTGTCTGTTCTCCAATTTTTTTTTTATTTAAACACACAGCTATCTTAAAAAGCGTAATTTCTTATTAAAAGCTGGGAGAAATAACAGTATAATTGTAGAAAAACACTTTGTAGTGTATTATAAAATTACACACAGCCAGGATGAGTTAATGCATCTTTATACACTCACACTCACACATATAGACACTATCATTAGAAAGGCTCCAAGCTGAAACAACACCATTGCCTCTACATCAAATCCTTCTGCTTAATTACCCACACCTTCACAAATGCATACATTCCATGCTTTTCTATACAGTTTCTGCCATTTACCCTATAAAAATAGCAAAATAGGTATATGATTATTTCTTCTATCTCCTAACATCCAATAACACAGCTTAGTATTATACTCATTTGTAAAGCATGTTCAACTAACACATTCTAATTAAAATATGCATGCTACACATAGGCAAAGGAAACTGCATATACACACTATGTTCAGTTATCAAAAAACATTACTACTACAAAAACAAAAAAATCTATATCTAAATTAACAACAGTGCTATAAACAGACACGTTTAATAACTTTTTCCTTTTGCAATTGCAGTGAAGACCACTCTCCTGAAAATCAGCAGCATCTGATACGAACAACAACTCAGAAGAAACCTACTCTTTCCATACAAAAAAGTAAGTACAATACTACCATAATGTTCTAACTGTTACTCAAACACACTAGAATGTTAGTATTGCAGAACAAACACTTGTTTTAATTCTATACTATTAGATTTAGTATTAGTGCTTCCCCTCACTGCTAGCTTACTTTGTATTGTCATCTGAACCCTAGTATAGTAACACACACATACAAGAATAGCCTTCCCAACTTGTTGTAGCTGGCCATTGCACAATCACACACCTCCACATACATCCTTACCATCATATTCAGACACTCATGCACACAGCACACATACATTGCACAACAGCCCAACACACACTGTCTTTTTTCTCTAACAGACCCCGAAGAATGCCAACCAAAAAGCAACTCCATAGAAAGCAACGCAGAAGTAGAGCAAATCAAAATAAAAGTGTCCAAAATAAGCATCCATCTCTAGTAGAATTTGTACAAAAAGTTCAAATAAAACAGCTAATACAGTCATTAATCGAAACATAACAATCTTCCAGTACAGAAACTTTGCCTCCTCTTTCAAAATGTAAAACGAAACAGAAATGATTAACAAGAATTGAGCTACCACTTCTGCTAACACTGCACCTATAAATATTGATGTAGTGGCAAGTAACCATAGCAAAAAAAGTATTTTACAAAAAATGTTCTGCCACAGAGTCCTTCAGAACCTTATAAAAACAGCACAACCCTTAAACCCTACCGCAGAAAATTAATCTTAGAAGCTCTCATAAACAGTGCAATCCTTCTCAAAAGGAAGTTATTTATTTTAGTTTAAAACAATGAAACCACTTATAAAACTAACTACTAAACTATAAAAAAGACTTCACAATAAACAGAATGTCAACAAAAATAACTTCTTAGATATCTGTGGAGGTGAATGGAGTCACACCACGAACACAGAACCATATTTTAATGAAGAAGCAGACAAACAAAAGCAAACAAACACAATTGCCATACATAGCCGTGGACGAGGGTATGAAATCTTAAAAATACCATAATGGAAAAAGAAATGCTGCTCACAAAAATATCCCCAGATAACTCAGTATCACCTCTCCATTCCATTTAACCAAAACTTCCAGTGTACAAATGGCCGTGCACGTCAATGTGTAACATTGCCAAAATAATCTTTCAAATCTTTACGACAGTTCCTCAATCAGTATGTGAAAGGCAAAGACAAATTCAAAATGAAACTACTACAAAATATGGATAGCTGTCCAGTGCGCAAATACACAGGCCTACAAGGACATTCATTAGCCTGCATTTTAGGACCTATTTGCAAAAGCACCTTCCATCATATCAAAATGATATCAACACATCATTCAACTATGAGAAATCTGGTCCATAAACTATACTATGCTAAAAGTCCTGCTTTAGCACTAGCTAATTTAAATAACAATCTTCTACATGGTACAGCCAAAGCACTACTCGAAGAAATAGAGCATCTCCAGAGAAAATATTTTGGAAGTGAAAGCCACTTACAAAATGCAATAGCTTTACAACAGACTAGCAACAATTGTACAGATGGCAACCTTCTACTACCCACATACAAAAAAGAAATATTAAAATTTTAAAGTACATCTGCTGAAGTACCAAACCATGTGTGTGTGTGTGTGTGTGTTACCGCTGAACTTTTTATAAAAGTAGCACAAAAACTGTAGACATAACGTACAAAATAGAAGACAATAAAGATTTCAAATGGTTTGAATTAGCTCTCTACCTTATAGCAGAAAACAAATACGAAATTACTGACGCCTTAATACTTTCCAGTTACTGCACTGCAAAACTTGACAACAACCAAACTCCTTCACGTGCTATCACAAATAACTTGGAATTATTCCCAATACCAAAACCCCTGCAACAACTCAATTAATATGAGAGCATCGTAATTCAAACAGTGCACCCATTTCAAGCAATAATACGCCTTCAACCAAAAACAGCAAAATTACCTCCCTCTGAATTAGTGAAAGGCATTTGTGGCAAAGTAGTTTATTTACCATTAGATCTGAAAGAAAATGTACACACTCTGGGAGTGCAACGTCCAATAGATCAATCTTTAATTGTCCTAGTAAATGGTGTACCTACAAAAGACAAAGAAATTTGGCAACAACTCATGGACTTACATAAAGTTAGACAAGCCTTGCAATATCTAAAAGACAACAATGAATACTACAAAGAAATTAATATTGAAGAAAACCTAAGAGAAACCATTGAAATAATTCAAGAGTCACCAGAAACTGGTCAATTTCAACTTCTAGATCCTGCTACAGAATCCAATATTTTAGACCATTATACAATTCATCCATTACACTCTAAAGACACCATACAAACGTACCAAATGCGACAAGCCAAAGGATCACCAATCAGCATATGGGAAAAAAGTACAGAAGCACATGCCTTTCCTCTACTCTTTCCTACTGGAAAAGGAGGAAGGCACGATGATAGACCCAAACAAATAAGAGCATCAGAATACAGCTCTTTACGAATGTATTCTGAAGATCCCAGATTTAGGCAAAATGTGGACTACATATTCCACCTTCTCTTTGAACGTGAACTAGCAACTCTATGCTACGGAGTTGCACACAGATTGAAATCAGGTACCCATTTTCAAAATATGTCAACTACGCAATTACTACAAAAAGTGCAAGAAAAAGATGAGGTTCTACAGTCAGGCATTACAAATCGTTTAGCAAACATGCATGGTACAAAAGAATACTGGTTCCGACATCACAGAGATGTACGCTGTATGATAAGAAACCTTGGTCCAACCACTTGGTTTGTTACATTAAGTTGTGCAGAATATGCTTGGGAAGATTTACATGGTTTCCTACGCATAGCAAATAAAAACAAAAAAAACATAGATATACTAACACCTGGAGAACTCTGCTCTCTAGATCCTGTTAAGGTTTCAAGATATATCCATCATCGCATCATTGCTATGCTACACTTTATTTGTAATAAAACTGTTCCTCCCCTTGGAGAAGTGCAACACTTCTTTTGGAGAAAAGAATACCAAGCCAGAGGAGCACCACATATCTACATGCTTTTATTGATTAAAGATGCTCCTAAATTTGGTCATGACAGTGATGCCACTTTTTTACAGTTTATCAAAAAATATGTCATTTGTGGAATTCCTTCACAAACAGCACATAGTGAGCTTCATGCACACATTTTACAATTTCAAAGACAAAAATGTGGGAAATATTGTCATCGCAAATATAAAAACAAAGGGAAATACTACACCAAATGATGATTTGGTTTCCCTAGACCAGTTACAACAACAGGTCAAGTAAACAACTTCATGTCTTCAGTTAGACATAGGGGGGCCGATTCATGGAACAAACGTGCGCCGAAAATCTTCGCGCAAGCAGGCGCAAGCAGGCGCAAGAGCAAAAAAACCTAATTTGCCTAATTTAGTGGTATTCATTTATCTGATTAGTTGTTGTAGAATCTTTGAGCTGTTAGATAGCTTTTGGAGTATTCTAACAGTTTATATTATTTTAACACAAATTTATAATTTTGGGACAGTTAGATACCAATTGGCGTATTCTAACTGTGTATTTTTTGGTCTAATTTAGTGGTATTCATTTATCTGATTAGTTGTTGTAGAATCTTTGAGCAGTTAGATAGCTTTTGGAGTATTCTAACAGTTTATATTTTTTTAACACAAATTTACTTAAAGGTTTAAATACAGTTTATTTATCAAATTTTGGTTTTAAGAACATCAAATAAGCGTTTGTAAGATTTGCTGGTAATCTCTGCTTTAGAGTAATGGTACTATCATTACATTCAAACTATCCACATTTCTTTTTTATATATGCAGTGTAGTGCCCTGAATTGGTTGTGGCTCCTGCGTGGTAGATTATACCTATTGTTGTGAAGGTTTTCTTACCAAGTGATATTTGACCATGAGTGAATCCAGTCAGCTTGCAGTTGTTTTTGGTACCATCTGCATTGTAACGTAGAAGCATTAGTATTACGTATTTACTATGTGTTTGTATTACTAACGTGGAGCGATTATCTGAATTGCAGGTAGAGCATAATCTACCATGGTTTGCATTTTGTACAAGTTGCTGAAATGGAATGGATTCACAATTTGGTATTGATATATATATGAAGCGTTCATTGGGGATTTCTTCTTGTGTCACATTGTTGCAGAGAGTGCATGTATGTTTCCACATGTATGAAATCTGAAAGATTTCATTTATAGGTATGTTTTTGTTTTCCAGTACTTGTAGTAAGTACATTAGAAATTCTTGTGGATCTTCGTTTGAGTTTATAGTGAATTTCACCATTCCAGCCGAGTAGTCCAATTGTCGTCTTATTCCAAAAACACTATGGGCCTCATTACGACCCTGGCGGTAAGGGGTTTACGCCAGCGTTAGCTGCGCCGACCCCTTACCGCCAATTACGAGGTCCCTTAGCGCCATGGCGCTTTTAACACCTGCTTTTAGCAGGTGTTAAAATCCATGGCACTAAGGGACCATGGAGTTAATTACGCCACCGTAATTTACGGTGGCGTAATTAACGCCTTCCCCACTCCCATTATGCCCTATGGGGCAAAAATGGGAATGGGGAAGGGTAAATGGGGATTGGGGACTTACCGCCCCCGCCAACCTCGGAATGGGGCGGTAAGTCCGCCAACCACCATGGCGTAAACGTAGTTTACGCCATGGTGGTAAAGTCACGGCACAGGCGGTAACTTACCGCCTGGGTCGTAATGAGGCCCTATATGTGTTGTCAGGATTGTTTGCTGCATTTCTGTGAAGTTTTAACATTTGCAAACACAATGGGTCTGTACTGTGTAAGTAAGGGGCCGATTCATGGAACAAACGTGCGCCGAAAATCTTCGCGCAAGCAGGCGCAAGCAGGCGCAAGCGCAAAAAAACAGGCGCACGTGCACGCGTGCGATTCATGGAAGTCCCTGCGCGTGTACACCCCGGGATGTGCGCCAAACCCGTGCATGGCGCACAAGTCACTGCAACATCCCGAAAGGCGTGCGCGACGCGCACAGTGAAAGCGCACAACCTCGGCGCATACACCAGAAAGTGGGCGGGACACGGGGCGTAACGCGCGGAATGGGGAACAACGCGCGAAAATAAGGGCGTAACTGGGGATGTACTGCAGGGAAGCAGACAGAACGCCCACACGCACTCGAACCACATGTATTCATGGAATCGAATAGGGCAAAGCCACGCACAGCCAAAGACACGCACAAGCCGAAACACGTCCGCCACACGAAGGCAGGCGGTAGCGTCCCTGCGCATTACAAAAGTGGCAACATACAGCAATTGGGCCTGTGCGAGCGGGCTACGTGTATTTCAGGGGTTCCCGTGAACTTTTTCACGCGATCCACGATCGGGCCTGGGGGAGCGGGCTACGTGTATTTCAGGGGTTTCCGTGAACTTTTTCACGCGATCGGGCCTGGGGGAGCGGGCTACGTGTATGTCAGGGGTTCGCGTGAACTTTTTCACGCGATCGGGCCTGGGGGAGCGGGCTACGTGTATTTCAGGGGTTCGCGTGAAGTTTTTCACGCGTTCGGGCCTGGGGGAGCGGGCTACGTGTATATCAGGGGTTCGCGTGAAGTTTCTCACGCGATCGGGCCTGGGGGAGTGGGCTACGTGTATATCAGGGGTTCGCGTGAAGTTTTTCACGCGATCGGGCCTGGGGGAGCGGGCTACGTGTATATCAGGGGTTCGCGTGAAGTTTCTCATGCGATCGGGCCTGGGGGAGCGGGCTACGTGTATTTCAGGGGTTCGCGTGAAGTTTATCACGCGATCGGGCCTGGGGGAGCGGGCTACGTGTATATCAGGGGTTCGCGTGAAGTTTCTCACGCGATCGGGCCTGGGGGAGCGGGCTACGTTTATTTCAGGGGTTCGCGTGAACTTTCTCACGCGATCGGGCCTGGGGGAGCGGGCTACGTGTATATCAGGGGTTCGCGTGAAGTTTCTCACGCGATCGGGCCTGGGGGAGCGGGCTACGTGTATATCAGGGGTTCGCGTGAAGTTTCTCACACGATCGGGCCTGGGGAAGCGGGCTACGTGTATTTCAGGGGTTCGCATGAAATTTTTCACGCGATCGGGCCTGGGGGAGCGGGCTACGTGTATTTCAGGGGTTCGCTTCACGCGATCGGGCCTGGGGGGGAGCGGGGTACCACTCACCGTCTGCCTTGCGTGTAGAAGAACGCATAGCCAACACCCGCTGTGAAGTAATAGCGTGTGAACCCCAACGGATGGAAAATACACGCACCGCACGAAAAGCACGTACAGAGCAGTTCAAAGGCATGCAGGATCTCCAAGCCCTGCCAGGGCAACGCCCATGCGCGAAACGTCACAGACGCGCTTACGCTGTAAGGGCCTTTGGTCCAATGAAATCGCGTACGTGTGCTGACGCGCTTACGCGCTAAGGGCCTTTCCACGAATATCACGCTAACGTGCAGGATTTTCACGTGCCAAATCTCTCTGTATCAAGCTGGCCACGCGAAAACACATGGAAGACCACGCTCCTGCCCAGAAGGCCGAATTACTGCCCCCCAGTGCCCCGAGCAGCCTCCCACGTGCCATCTGCTGCTGCCTGCCTGCCTGCTGCCACCGTGCCCTGCCATTTAGTGCCTGCACATCAGCCATCTGCAGGTGTCCAGTTGCTGTGTCCACCCCTGCTGGAACAGAAGACTCCCGACTCGGATAACATCGCTCCACAGCCCAGCCCCAGGACCCAGTTGCCCACCCACTCCTGCCCCTGGGGAGCCCTGTTTGGTGGCTGGAATCCATGAATACGCTGTGCACGGAAATGGATTTTGGCGCACGCGGCTGGCGCAGGGATTCGCACGCGCACACTGTGCGCCTGCCGCGTGCGCCACTTGTGCGCTGAATTCTATGAATTACCCCCAGGACCTCATTCCGAGGTGGGCGCAAAGGGATACCGGGCACCGTTAAGGACATCGCTGCCGGTAATCCCTTTGCGCCCTATTCCGAGGTCACTTAGCGGGTCCAGCAATGGGTGTCTGGCTTTACCAGGTGCCCTTAGTGGAAGCCACTAAGGGACCAGAGAGCTAATAACGGTATCGCAAATTGTGGTACCATTATTTGCTACTTCCCCATTCCCATTGAGCCCGATGGGGGCTCAAATGGGAATGGGGAATGGATTTTTCAATGGGTACTTACCGGTCCCTCCAGGGTCGGAATGGGCCGGTAGGTCCCCATTGTACCAGGTCAGACCCGGACCTGGTAATTACCTCCATACTCGGAATGAGGACCAAAGTGTAAATAACCTAAGAACACATATTACATAAAAAAGGACAGAAGAAGCTAAATATATCAATGATTACAATGCAATCATTGCCCTCTTATGGAATGCAAACATAGATGTGCAGTACATTGAAGACAATTCCACTGCAGTTGCACGATATGTCACAGCCTGCTTAACCAAAGCAGAAAAAACAAAGCCAAGACATTTCGAAAAACAATTTACTAGACACATACTACCCAAACAGGACTACCACTTTGAAAAACATGTGTCTATACCACATAGCCCAAAACTTCACATACAAAAATAATATAAAACCAGATGAAAAGAAAGGCAGATACAGAGTGTAAAATTGTGAAGGCAGCTTAGTGAAACTTACCAACGAAGCTTAATTAATCATATCAAATTGCCATTAAAAACTCCTCAACATAAAGAACAATATTACATGTCCCTGCTACAACCTTTTAAACCATGGAGAAAAGAAGAAGAGTTACTAGATACCTATGACTCCTATGAAGACGCTTTCAAAGCAAATGAAAGTACTATAACAGATGCAAACTTTACACAGTACAAAACAATGTTGCACAATGAACAGCAACATGAAGAAGAACTCCAGGCCCAACTAGATGAGGACACGCCCGACAGTAGTCAACCTTCTGTAACAGGAAGCCAAGAACCACTGGGACAGCCACTAATAGCAAATGAGGCAGAATTAGCTCTGACAGAAGTAGAAAACAACATGGGGCCGATTCATGGAACAAACGTGCGCTGAAAATCCCAGCGCAAGCAGGCGCAAGGAGGCATAAGCGTGAGAAAGCAAGTGCACGCTCACGCGTGCGATTCAAGGAAGGCGCTGCGCTACTTTCCCACTGGTTGTGTGCCAAATCTGTGCATGGCGCATGCTGGCGCACACGTCTCCAAACAGCGTGCGCTAAGCACACAGCGGAAGCGCACATAGCGCAGCGCACACAACAAAAGTAGGCGGATCAGGGGGCATAACATGCAGAATGGGGAATAATGCGTGAAAAAGAAGGCGTAACGGGGGAAGTACTGCAGGGAAGTACACAAAACGCCCGCACGCACACGTACCACACGTATTCATGGAATCGAATAGGGTAAACCCACGCACGGGCAAAGACACGCACAGGCCTAAACACGTCCGCCACACGAAGGCAGGCGGTAGCGTCCCTGCGCATTACAAAAGTGTGCACAAATAAAAAGCACGCATATACTGAGTGGGGTACGTGTATTTCAGGGGTGTGCGGGAAGTTTCACACGCGATCGGCCTGGCTAAGTGTATTTCAGGGGTGCGCGGGAAGTTTCATATGCGATTTCAGCAGGGTACGTGTATTTCAGGGGTGCGCGGGAAGTTTCACACGTGATTGGCCTGGGTACGTGTATTTCAGGGGTGCGTGGGAAGTTTCACACACGATTGGCATGGGTACGTGTATTTCAGGGGTTCGCAGGAAGTTTCACACGCGATTGGCCTGGGTACGTGTATTTCAGGAGTGCGCGGTAAGTTTCACACGCGATTGGCCTAGGTACGTGTATTTCAGGGGTGCGCGGGAAGTTTCACACGCGATTTCAGCAGGGTATGTGTATTTCAGGGGTTTGCGGGAAGTTTCACACGCGATTTGGCCTGGGTATGTGTATTTCAGGGGTTCGCAGGAAGTTTCACACGCGATTGGCCTGGGTACGTGTATTTCAGGGGTGCGCGGGAAGTTTCACACACGATTTCACCAGGGTACGTGTGTTTCAGGGGTGCGCGGGAAGTTTCACACGTGTTTGGCCTGGGTACGTGTATTTCAGGGGTGCACGGGAAGTTTCACATGGGATTTCAGCAGGGTACGTGTATTTCAGTGGTTCGTGGGAAGTTTCACACGCGATTGGCCTGGGTATGTGTATTTCAGGGGTGCGCGGGAAGTTTCACACGCGATTTCAGCAGGGTACGTGTATTTCAGAGGTGCGCGGGAAGTTTCACACGCGATTGGCCTGGTTTCGTGTATTCCTGGGGTTCGCGGGAAGTTTTACACGCGAAAGGGCAACGCCCGTGCACGATACGTCACAGACGCACTTACGCGCTAAGGGCCTTTGGTCCAATGAAATCGCGTACGTGTGCTGACACGCTTACGCGCTAAGGGCCTTTCCTCGAATAACACGCTGATGTGCAATTTTTTCACGTTCCAAATCACTCCGTATCAAGCTGGCCACGCGAAAACACACGGAAGACCACGCTCCTGCCCTGAAGGCCATTTTCCTGCCCCCCAGAGCCCCGAGTAGCCTCCCACCTGCCATCTTCTGCTGCCCGACTGCCTGCTGCCCACATGCCCTGCTATTTGGTGCCTGCACATCAGCCATCTGTAGGAGTCCAGTTGCTGTGTCCACCCCTGCTGGAACAGAAGACTCCCGACTGGGATACCATCGCTCCACAGCCCTCCCCCAGGACCCAGTTGCCCACCCAAGCCTGCCTCGGGGGTCGCCATGTCGGGGCAAACACCATCTGAGACCACTGGCGACCCCCAGCCAGAGGGGCAGAGGGCCACCAGCTTCAGTCAGAAGGAAGTTCGTGTCCTGGTGGAGCATGTCCTGGGGCATTATGATGCCCTCTTCGGAACATCACGCGCCAACAAGGAAGGACGGGATAGGATCTGGGACGACTTTGTGGTTGCCATAAACGCGGAGGGGGTGGCAACCCGCAACATCAAGCAAGTCAAGAAGCGCTGGGAGGACTTGAGGTCCAGGACCCTCGTAAAGGCCCGGCACCTCGTGGAGGGGGGCCGGGGCAGCATGAGTACCATTCAGATGAGGGTCCTGGAACGCGTATCCCCAGCGCTCCACGCCCAGATCCTTCAGAGGCAGATCCGTCTGGAGTTGAGCGGTAAGTGGCCAACCATTGCTGTGTGAGACAGGGCATGTTGCAGGGTGCTGGTTGTCTGATACTTGCCTGTATGTCTGACATAGGCCATGTACATATGTGTGTGTGCAGGGACATCATGGTTATGCATGTGAGACAAGTAATGTGTGAACCACATGGTAGGTGCATGTGTTACAATGCAACATGCCGAGCAGCATGCAGAATGCACACATCAATGCATGCCTGTCTCTGTTATTGGACATGGATGGGGTGTGAGAGATGGGTGTTGCGGTCATGGATATGTATATTGTCCATGTCTGTGTGTCTGACTTGCGTGTCTGTGACTTGTAAATGCCATGGATGCATGACACATGTCTGTGACAATGTTCAGATTCACTGATGCAGCCTACTCATCCTTGTATCCACTGTGTCTGGGGTGTACAAGGCCAGATGGATGAAACTACGGTGAAGTGTGTGCATGTGATAGGCATGACCCATGATGCATGTGAGTTTCAAACCAGCATTGTATGTTTCAAGAGTCCCTTGGACTTGTATGCTAATGTTCATTGCATGCGCCATGCCTGTTACTGCATGTGTTTTGCCTGCACTGACCCATGTGTTGTGGAGGGACATGATGGAAGTGATGTTTGACTGTGCCACTCATCTGCTATTGCTTCCTGTCTAGGGGACCATTGTACAGTACCCTGATGCTTGTGTTCTATGTCTCCCTCTACACAGCGGCAAGTGATGAAGAGGGCGGAGACGGCGCTGTGGAGCAAAGCAGCGGGGATGCCCCCACCGGCTGGCGACGCAAGGCCCAGTCACCCTCCCAGAATTTACCATCTTCCGGGAGTGAGGGGACTGGTGCTGCGTCTGCCACTACGGCTGCAGCGGAAGGGGTGGGTGAGTCCCCACAGGGGCTTGCAACAGCGGAAGACGGTGTGGAGCCATCCAGGTTGGTGGTTTCCACAGAGGAGGAGGAGGCCACTACTGAGCCGCACATGGGGCCTGGTGGGGGTGGTACCACTGGTGCAAGTGGTGCAGTCCAGGGGCAGGGGCAGGAGGCAGCACAGGTCGCTGTGGAGGGGCCTGTGCATGTCACTGTCCCTGAAACTGTAACTGCACCACCATGCACCAGCAGGGATGCCCCATCCCAGGCTCGTCCGCAGGTAGGGGGGATGTCCATGTCATCTGACACTCCTCTACCTGCGGACGAGGGCACCCCTGGCTGTATGGAGAAGGTCCTGATTGGTATTGCGTTGCGCACGCATGACATTTGTGATGATGTGCGTGCTTCCCGGGGGGAGCACGCACGTCATCACGAAGAGCAGCGTGCCAACGTGGCCCAGTTGGGAGTGTCCATGGTCGGGGGTTTTGTACATGTGTCGGCCACTCTGGCGACCCTCTCCTCCTCTGTAGAGACTATGCGCCAGTCATTCTTCATGCCGTCTTCTGGCCCAGATGCCACCAGGGCCCCCTGTGGACCTGCCCTGACCAACACAGCCAGCTCGGTGGGGATCCCATCCCTGCCACAGTTGGGAGTCGGAGGTCCAGCAGGGGTGGACACAACAGCAACTGGACCCCAGCAGATGGAGGATGTGCCGGCATCATCAGGCAGGGCACGTGCACGACGGCGTCGGTGGATTCCATCAGCCTGGTTGCCGTCGTGCTGGCAGAGGCAGTTGCATCGGAGGCAGCGGCAGGCTCTACGTGGGAGGCATCATGGCTCGGGCCATCCACATCACAGGGGCAGGCATCGGCCGGAGGGCAGGAGGACCCTGGAATGGGAGTGTCTTCCGTGTTGCAGCGGTTGGGCCAGCAGATAGTTGCAGGGCAGCGGCGGGCGGAGGAGGCGCGGCTCACAATGGTCAGGGCGGAGAACTCCATGCCCAGGGCACTGAGGCAGGCTAAGTGCCTCGAGGGAATTCTCAGGGAGTTGGAGGTGGACATGGCGTTATCCCTGCGAGACCTCGGGGCCAGAGAACAGGCCCGCCTCCAAGACATTGAACAGGTGTTCGATGATGCCCTGGCCCATGACATCAACAAGTGAGCCATTGGACTTGCCCGCCGCCATTGTATATAGTTCATTAGTGTTAGGTTTAATTTCTTTTTTCTTTCATTTGGGGCGCATGGACTATGCCCCACATTTTTGTATATAGTTAGTAATTAGGTAGTTTTCATTGTAGGTTTCATTTATGTCGTTGGGCTCATGGACCCTGGATTTGCTATTTGTACATAGTTTTACAGTGGATTTTTCTCCTTCATATTTTTTTTATTTCACCATGGAGCAATGGATGTTACGCTTTTCTTTCCCTTTGGATTTGCTTTCTTGGACGGTGACTTTGGACACATTTTCATTTGGATTAATTTGGATTCGCATTTTATTTATTTATCATTTTTTGGGACATGCTGCATTTTGGTTATTATTGGCATTATTGTGTGTTTTGATTTCATTTCCTTCATTTTGACTTGAATACATTTTTGTTTCTTACTGCGATGTGTGGTCTTCTCTCATTGGTTTCATGCATGTCACAATGTGGGTTTTCTCAGTCATGTGTTGCCATTGTATGGGTCTGAGAGACTTGTACTCATGCGCATACTGCTTATTTGTGATCTATCATGTAATGGGGATTTCAATTTGGAGTGGATGTAAAGCTTGGTTGGGTGTTTGGACTGGGGTGGCGTGGGGTGGGATTTGGGTGGCCATAAGAGCCAGGTATCTAGATTGTGATGACGTGTTGGCTGGGGGACATGTGTTGGGGCCTGCTGGCAGGTACCTGTCAATGCTATTTCTGAAACAAGATTTAATCTATTTGATCGCAGACCTTACCAAAGGTTACTTTAATTAATAACTTCCTTTTTTGGAAAATAGGCATCGAAAGACGAATTCCGAGCAAAAGGCACGAGTCTAGAGAATTTACTTCCAGACTCCATGAGCAACATTAATAACACAAGTTCCTTAAAAACTCATTTCCAGTCCAATGTAAACAATTGTTTATCTTATTAGACTGAATTGATCGCCCGCTTTGACTTAACTAATATCAAAACATGATTACATAAGCGTGATTTTTAATAACAAATTTTTGGGGCGGTTATGAAAATAAATTGAAAAAAATTGTTGAAATATTGGAACAATTATGTTCCCAGAAAATGTACGATTATCATCAGAATCGTCAATCGACATGAATGCGGAAACAAAAGAGGGAATTCACCTATCAAAATAATTATTCGCAAAAGTAACTTTGGAGTAAACATGACTCCAAGATGGTGCCCCCACATCTATATGGCCAATAGATGAGGGGAGGAGTTACGCCATCACGATGCCATAGCATCTAATCCAAAATGGCATCTATCGTCGTAACGTGTGACGTCATCACGTTGAAACGCGTGACGTCATCACACTGAAAGCGCGTGATGTCAGCACGCTGTTTTTCAACGTATAAAAAGCGGGCAATTTTTCACAGTCAGTAGCAGCCCGGGATCCAGACCAGAACTGCATGCAAATCAAGAGCCAAAAACCAAGAGGTAAGACCAGGAAACCCTGAGTCTATGAAAGTAGATTTTTTCTTTTAACAAAAAGCAGCCACTTTTTAAACGGGGTGGTTTAATTTAAGAAAGTTAGTTCCATGCAACTTTCTAACAAAACAACTTTTTCCTTATTTGTAGGGACTGCATATAAAGGAATATTAGAAGTAAAGACTTCAGCACCCTTTCTGAAACAATAGAATTTAACCAAAAACAGCACAGGAAACTTATATTTCTTGACAAAAAAAGAAGGATTCTAGAAGCAAGTTGAACGAAAAGTAAGCTCTCTTCTTTTGTATTTAAAAATTTGTTTAGGCTAAAACATTCTGCAAATGAAATCTTTGATAACACTTGAGATCAATGTATCTGCTATATGTGAAAGGACCTTTTACAATAACTATAGAGTACAAATGTATGAACATATGAGATGAATCATAATCTCCAACACATGATTTAAATGTATTTCTTTGTTTCTTTTTCTTTTATTCTTGTTCGCTCAATTGTATTTCAAATATGAAGCTTACCTCCTGATGAGCCACTGTATAAACAGCTTGTGAAACACGTGTAGAGGACATAAAGCAAAGCACAAACTGAATAAAATTTATATTGGAGCGCCAGTCACCATAGTGTTTTGGATTTTCTTTTGGTAACGTTACAACAACATTCAGTTTGTCAATATTCTCTTTGACAAACTATCAGAAGTTAAAAGGATAGGACGCTCAACATCCCGCTTCTTTCTTTTCAAAGACATGTATGTACGCAGAGAACAATTTTCTCTAACTCTAGCATACGCAGTCACCATTCACAAATCACAAGTTCTTACCCTAGCTAAAGCATTGATAGGTATTGGGAGCACAGTCTTTAAAGAAGGCATGAGCTATGTAGCAATATCACGCTTACGTACACTTGACAGACTATTTATAATCAACTTTGATGCAATGTAAATTAAATGCTGATATTCTTTGCATTCTAGAATATAATAGACTATGTCCATGTACACCCCCCATCTAAAAACCTACCCTGTTCCACAAAAGGCAAAACATTGTAAAAGAAAACTACTTCAAACAGAAACGATACAGGATCTCACTGCAATTCCTCCAAAAAAAGTAAAAGAAGCTAATACTTCATCAAGTAACATAACCAAAGAAGAATCTACTGCTCAAAGTAACTCAAGTACTTCTTCAAAGAAGCAACACACACTCCGAACAAATGACTTGGACACAGATCTGTCAGGTCCATTAAAATTTTCAAATACAACTGGGGGGGTGCTGTTGCGCACGACTGTGATGGCTGCCTGAAGCGAGCGCTCCTGCCCGATGGGCATCCGTGTGTTAATTAATCCGTTTATTGGAGCCACCCACGGGTTGCAGAGCTGAGGACGAGGTGTGGTGATGTCCTCTGCACACTCGCAGAAAATCCTGGGAACGGCGGTGCCGTGGGAAAAACTGAGCGGGACCAGGCCGGAGCATGCGCCGTAGAAGGCATCCAGACATCCGGCACTCCACACCGCTGACGCTCTAGGCCAGTAGAGCACAGCGAGGAGGGGCCGCCATACACTGCTGTACAAACCCGGGTTGGAGAGGTCTACGACTCGGCGGGAACGGCTCTCCCTTGGCACCTCATACCTGGACCACAACGGTTGAGCATACGGGCCGCAGCGATCCTGCGAACAGACCCGGCCGATAGATGCTGCACCGAGTGGGTCCTGTGAGGCTGAGCCCGGATGACTGCGACGGCGGGAGGACCTGACTGGGCAAAGCTGGTGCTCCGTGCTCGGGTGAGACAAGTGCCTGATACACATCGTTGGGCCCCGACCTGACTCCCCCCCAGTGCAAGGACACAAAACAGGGATGGAGGAGGGGCATCCCTGCCTGGCCTGATCTGAATTTGATGGAGCAGCGTAGCAGAGGGAAGAGAATGATCCATTTTTCCCTGGGACCAGGCGATGCCAGACACTGCACCACCTTCCATAAATGTGCCGCAGAGACATTACGGAAAGACCAAGACGGCGGGGGCACGCACCAAAACTGTGAGTTATGTACAGCTGAACAGTGCGAGGGCCGCATGGTGAAACCACTGGGACACCATCAATTTCATCCATATGCCAGTGGGCACTCATTGAATCTGGCGGGGTCACGCGCTGGGGAACAAAACCCATTACCCTTATCATCATTAATGTGATAACAGCACTGAATTAGCACTAAAACACCCATGTGCTGGGGCATGCACATATAAACAATATGGCGGCGGCACGCTGGAGCTAGCTGGGGGCTCCTGAACTAAGTATTGGCCGGAGCCATTAAACTACTGGACACATACTTGAGAAGACCTGATCTGAGGCCCCCTCTACGCAGAGATGCCTGCTGACCCTAACAGCTAAGTGGACTGGCTAACTAAGCACCCGTGGGTGATAAAACCCTGGGCCAGGCGAGGGCAAGGGACGGAGTGGCCGCATACAAAAACTCACTGAGGTACAATGTGCTGAGCTATACACTGACTGGAATTTTCAAAAACCCCTATGCTTATAAGTGGGGGAGCACAGTCCATCGCCAGACACAGGGGGATCAATAACCGGACCTGCTAACACGGGGAGCTATAGATACTTGTAAGAGATACTGGGATTGGAGTGCTGAGTACTGGCGCCCCCATATGCGACATTTGTGCGACGGCCCCCTTGGCTGAGTGCATTGGTCGGACAACATCCTTTTGGCTTGCTATAGCCCCAGGTAGGTTGTGGTGGTGTACCTGCTGGTGCGGTCGACATGGGGAACACACGGAAACAAGAAAAAGCAGCAGATGGGGCCGGTGCCAGGAAGAAGGGTCTGATGGACTTGTTCACCAGTAGCCAGGCAGTGGGCTATGAACATGACCCGTCAACAACATCAGTATCCGACCCTGATGCGGACGGTGGCGACAGGGTTGAGCGCCTAACCACCATAGTGCAAAGCGGCTTCCTATCCATCAATGTAAAGCTCGACGACATTGTCACTACTATTGGGGCACTAAAAATGAGAGTGGACAAGGAGAGCCTCAGACTCACTGAGGAAGAAAACAGAATCGGCACAAACGAGGATACCATCACGCGGCATGGCCAAGATATAGCCCAGCTCAAAGAAGGCATGAACAAGTTGCAAAATAAGTGCGAGGATCTACAATCCAGATCCCAAAGAAACAATATACGAATTGTGGGGGTCTCAGAGAAATTTGGGAAGGGTGCAATGGAGCAACAGGTGGAAACACTCCTTAAGAACCTTTTTGGGGCAAACTCCTTTTCGAATCAATTCCTGGTCGAACGGGTGCACCGCACTTTGGCTCCTGCACCAAGGCCCGGGGCCCCACCGTACACTATCATTGCGCGGCTTCTAAATTATAGAGACACAGACACAATCCTCAGAATGGCAAGAGAACTTGGGACACTACAATATGAGGAGAGTCGCATACACATCTACCCAGATTTCACTGCAGGAGTGCAGGCAAGCAGAAGATCATATGAGCCGGTCAAGAGTCTGCTGAGAGCATGTCAGGTCCCATACTCACTAATATTTCCAGCCAAGATGCGAATTCAATATGGAGGAAGGGCACACTTTTTGGAAACCCCTGCAGCAGCTTTGGCCTATGTGGAGGCCACCATACCCCTATCCACCCAGGGGTTGTGGGTCAGACCAGAAACGAATATCCCTGCCTGCGGCGGGAGGTCACGACCCTGCTGACTGATCCAGGACACACCCATATCCTTTTGGATCTGTAACAATGCTCGGCTCCCATGGGGGGGGCTCCAAGTAATATTTGAAGCGGGCCATGAGCCTGCTCTGGTGGCCTTGTGATGGCAACGTGGCACCCACAGGAAAGTTCCTACAAGTTTTAACCGATCATCGTCAAGTTGGGGCGGATGATGTGGGTGGGGAGCGGGGCTGGGGAAATGGGTAAGTTGTAAAACGTTGTTGTTACCAGGACGAGTTGGGGGCTTGGGGGAAGGCTGGATGACTAAAAGTTCTAGGTTGGTTGAGATGGGGTCACACGGATACTGGCAACGCTCACATCAGGTAGGCGCAGGACCTACTGGAAACAATGGCACAACACAATTCATATACATGAAAAACGGGTGATGGGGTAAAGATAACCTTGCTATCCTAGAATGTCCAGGGCTGAACAACCCGATGAAAGTAAGAAAGGTGGGGAACTATGTCGCCAGGCATGGACCCCAAATTCTAATGCTACAAGAAACGCATGCTCAGGGATCTGTTAACACAAGCATATTGGCTAAATGGGGCAAGCTGTGCTACTACACAGAGTATTCCTCTCAATCCAGGGAGGTCATTACACTCATACATCCCACACTGGGGTTTCAGACCAAAGGACACAAAATAGACCCAATGGGGAGATACGTGCTGGTATGGGGGGAGATAGCTGCTAAGCAAATAACCCTTGTGAACACCTATGGTCCCAATATAGATGATCAAGACTTCTATTTAAGTATATTCAAAGCCCTTAACAAACTAGACAAGACTAATATAATATGGGGTGGGGATTTCAATGTGGCACTTGACCCTGAACTAGATAGGTCAACCACTGTGACAAGAGCGCCCACGAAGACGGCAGTAACCTTGGGTCAACTTCTTCCACAGCTGTCACTGATAGATGCATGGCGTGTACTGCACCCGGATAACAGCCAATATTCATATTACTCCTCCGTACATGACAGCGAGTCACGCATAGATTATTGGTTCATATCCTCAGATATTTCAAATACACTAAAGTACTGTGAAATCCTGCCCCGCATGCTATCTGATCATTCCCCGGTGCTGCTGGGTCTCATGTTGAAAGATATCCCTAGACTAGCGAGAAGAATGAGAATGTCTATGGGATTGCTGGGCGATGCAAATGTGGTTGAGGCCCTGCATGTTGAAATAATGAATTATTTTGCAGATAACGTGGGGACGGTGGATCGGGTTTCCACAGTATGGGAAACCTTCAAAGTCTGGGTTAGAGGGGTCCTTATGTCAAAATCCACGGGGCTTCTGAGGGGTGTACGACAGGAACTTGAGCGGGTGGAAAAGGAATTAAAAGAGTTGGAAGAATCCTATAGCCGCACTCATGATAGGGACACCCTTGCCGAAATCCACAAACTCCTTAGAAGCTTTGACATTTTAGCTATAAGAGAGATACAATACATTGCGGCCCCTACTCGGGTGCGCCGGTATGGAGAAGAAAATAAGGCCGGGAAAACACTGGCTAATTTGATTAAACACGAAAGGCAACTAATCCCAATCACCACCATCCAAACAGCACAAAATGTAATAGTCACGAGCGAACAAGGCATTAACGACGAATTTTTCAAATTCTATAAAACGCTCTATGCGAACAAAGAACGAAAAACCCACTCTGAGATAAAAGGCTATCTGGCTCTATTAAATCTCCAGAAACTCCCAGACGAAAACAGAATGGTTCTTGAACAGCCTGTCACTTCAGAAGAAATTACTGAAGCAATCAAAGATCTCTCATCTGGTAAGGCGCCGGGTTCGGATGAGCTGGGTGCCGAATTCTATTAAGAGTTCCATGAAGAACTAGTCCCTATAATGCTGAAAACATGGGAGGAAGCCCTAGAAAAACATATACTGCCCCAGACAATGAGAGAAGCTATAATCACTGTGCTGCCCAAGCCCCGGTGCCCGCCACATGATATGTCATCTTACAGACCTCTTTCGCTTATAAACGCAGACGCAAAGATTTTTGCGAAGTTCTTGGCGAACTGTATGCTACCCATAGTATCCACACTGGTCCACCCAGAGTGGGTTTATCCCTCAGAGATCCATCGCCTTAAATCTATGTAGGCTGTTTGGGATAATGGCGCAGATAGACCCGGACAGACACGCGATCGCGGTGTCCCTCGATGCCGAGAAGGCGTTCGACTCAGTCTCATGGGAATACCTCTTCTCAGTGTTGGAGGCGTTCGGTGTGGGACCCAACTTCATTAGATTTGTCAGGCTAATGTATACTGGCCCCGGGGCAAGAGTGTGTACCAATGGAACCATCTCTGAAATGTTTGAACTGGGCAGGGGCACCAGACAGAGGTGACCGTTTTCACCAATTCTGTTTGCCTTAACGATAGAGCCCATGGCAGCTGCTGTTAGACTGAGACACAGGGAAAAGGGTATCTCAATGAAAGGCTCCACCCAAATAATTTCGCTGTGCGCGGACGATATACTTTTATATATCCATGAACCTGACAAAAACATTGCACCCATAATGGCAGACATATACGAGTTGGCCGAATACTCCGGATACACGTGAACAATGCTAAATCAGAAATGTTCCCGCTCACCCCCTCTACGGAGTGCCCAGAAGTGCCGTGCAGACTTAAATGGTCCGAAGGGCATATTAGATATCTAGGGGTGCTGGCCTCCAGGAACAGACAATCCCTGTACGCTGACAACCATGATCAGGCACTGCAGTCACTTAATACGAAGTTACAGATATGGAGGCACCCCCCATCTCACTCCATGGCAGGATAGCAGTCCTTAAAATGATCATCCTCCCTAAGCTACTATATCTATTTCTGAATGTCCCCATATGGCCTGGCAGGGACTTCTTCTCCAGACTTCGATCAATGGCAACAACATTCCTTTGGAATGGGAAAACGGCCAGAATAGGGTGGGAAATGATGACAGAACCATACTGCACCGGTGGCATAGCTGCCCCGGACTTTGAGCTCTATTACCTGGTTGCACAAGCACAATTTACTAGATATTGGTATGATGGTACAGACAACACACCCCATAAATGGATAGAAAGACAAACAGTTGCACCCACGGATATACGATCAGTCATTTTTGACCCACGGCACAGAGACACATGTGAATATGACCCTGTGAGTTGCACCGTCCGAGCGTGGGGGGCAATATGTAGGAGGCTGAAGCTGGAAACACCCTATAACACCCAGATTCCCCTATGGAACTTCCCTAACATTCCTCCCACATTCGACACAGATATACAGGAAACCTGGGACCCTAATGGTGAAATGAGGGTGGGCGACATGTTCATAGAAAGGAAATTCGCAGCCCTGACAGGTGTTACGAGAGCTATAGGAAGAGGGCCATTCCAGACACTCCAATACTACTGGATCAGATACGCATTCCAGGTGCGATGGCCACTCTTTCTGGATGAGCCACCTCTACACCCATGTTTGCAACTGGTTACAACTCAAGGAGGGTTTGGAATCTCCAAATTGTATGCATCAGTGCAAGCCCATACCCCCACGGCAAATCAGGTCAAAGAAAAGTGGGAAACAGACTTGCAGACGCCTATACCTGATGAGAAATGGGGTAGATATTGTGCACTTATGAAAAAGGTATTACTTAATGCTGGCTTGCGCCAGATACAATTCAAAGTTTTGAATAGACTACACTACACGCCAGCTAAAATAGCCAAATTTGCGCCAGATGCCTCGAGCAAATGCCCCAAATGCAGCTCCCCACAGGCGGGACCCTTTTATATGTACTGGGAGTGCCCCGAGTTGGTGCGGTTCTGGGGGATGGTGGCCGAAATGCTGGTGGAAATCACACAAATATCCCCATATCTGACTCCTCAAAAATATTTGTTCGGGGATATAGGTAAATGCTCTGAAAAAACTAGAAGACTCTTTAATGTATCATGCGCTGTTGCAAAAAATGTTATCCTACATGCTTGGAAGAGCCCCACACCGCCAAGCATAAACAATTTTGCGTGAATTGACGTATGTTAATGAAAATGCGGAACAGTATGTATCAAGCCAACCTAGTACGAGTCGACCAAAAGACATATGGGGCCCGTTCAGGGTGTATCTATGCGACCAGCTTTCGGACAATGAAACCTCTATGTAAATCATGTACCACCTATGTGATTGTATAATGTGCCACTGTATGACATGTTGAAAATGATGTTGAGAGGGGGCTATTGTATCTGCTGTGACCACTAATAAAAAGATGTTAAAAAAAAAATGTTCAAATACAACTGGTCTAAATTGCCAGGCAAATGTAGCAATAAATATTCTATTCCAATTGCCACCAATTATTGACAACATTTACTTACACAATACAGACCAATTGTGTTTGCAAATGTTAGTCCTTCATAGAAATGCAACCAACAATCCTAGCAACACCTACAGTGTTTCTGGAATAAGACAAGAATTAGACTACTGCGCTGGAATGGTCAAATTCACTATAAACTCACAAGAAGATCCACAAGAATGTCTTATGTACTTACTACAACTACAGGAAAACAAAAACATACCTCTAAATAAAATCTTTCAGATTTCATACATGTGGAAACATACATGCACTGTCTGCAGCCATGTGGCACAGAAACAAATCCCTAATGAACGCTTCGGGTTTGTGTTCATACCTAATGGTGAATCCATTCCATTTCAGCAACTTGTACAAAATGCAAACCATGGCAGATTATGTACTACCTACAACTCAGATAATCGGTCCACCTTACAAATAGAGACACATAGTAAATACGTAATAGTAATGCTTTTACGTTACAATGCAGATGGTACCAAAAACAACTGCAAGCTGACTGGACACACACATGGTCAAGTATCACTTGGTAAGAAAACCTTCACAACAATAGGTATAATATACCATGCAGGAGCCACAACCAATGCAGGTCACTACACTGCATGTATAAAAAAGAAATGTGGATGGTTTGAATGTAATGATACTACCATTACTCTTAAACAAGCAAATCTTGTAAATGCTTATTTAATATTCTTAAAAAATGTAATAACTAATCTGTGCATAAACATTAACAAAACTTCAATTACAAAACTATAAAGAGTTAGAATACATCAACAGGTATCTAACTGCCCCAAGATTCTGCAACAACCAAACAAATATATCAATACCACTAAATTATAACAAGAAATACAGAGTTAGAATACGCCAACAGGTAACTAACTGCCCCAGAAAATCTGCAACAAGCCAACAGATAGAATATCAGCATGAAACTATAAGTAAACAATTAGAATACACCAACAAGTATCAAACTGCCCCAAAAATCTGCAACAAGCCAACAGATAGAATATTAGCAAGAAACAAAAAATAAACACTGAAAACAAAAAAATAAATATATTGTACCATAACAAATAAAGGTCTTTTTTTTAATCCATCATGGATTTTTTTCCCCACAGATCCAATGATTTAATAAACAAACCCAGAAACTGAGCAAATTGCACAGTTCACTGGTTTGAAATATAGTACTTCTTAAGTACTAAATATGAGGGTCAAAATAATGCAGACATGTCTATTATGCAATGCAATAACTCATTATGAACTACCTACACTAACTAAATATCTGCTCCAGTTACCCATGTCATGAAAAAATGTATGCAATCACAAAAAGGCAAACAGTAAGCATATATGGCCGTCGGCCTTCAGCCTTCAGCCATGTATAAGGCCATGCACCCAAGACTTTAGGCCCTAGCCACAACCGCTGCAGCATAACACACCCATAGAATCAAACATTTTGACTGTGGTATGTGGGCTGCTTACAGGGGATATTAATTACAATCAATGCTCTACTAACAACCCAAAACCAACATCATACTAAAGTAAAATAGATAGTAGTGCGCCCAGCATTTAGTATGTCCGCGGACAGCTGTTGTGACCACGGACATCGCAAACACATCAGGGGCACATGCCACCTAAACAAATAAAGCATTTGACCCATCTCTTACTCCCCCACCCTCCCCAAGCACTTTTACACACCAACACACTCTCTGAAATTGTATTTTTACTCTGTCCGATGCCGCGCTGTGCGCAGATGTTTGTAGATCCAAGATGGCGGGCGCATCAAAACAATGTGACCCACCTCACGCCTCACCTCAGCCAAACAGCAAACACGTCCCTTGTCCACGGACATGCTGTAAGCCAATTAGCCAATTGGTGTCCTGTCCTCAGAGCGAACAGGGAAATATGTCTGTGGAGCGGACATAGATATCACTAATTTTTTTAGACCTACTTTTGGTCATTTAAAAAAAACTACCAGACGGATATCCACCAAATTTACAAAAGCACGCTTTCGGGACCAAGCCGCTACTCTTTCCGCATATTTGGTGAAAATCCATCTAGCGGTTTGAGCTGTAGGCGTAAGCAAAGTTTTTTCCCCATTAACTTTGCCCCCCCGGACCAAACCTCACCAAACTTCGAAATTCAGAGTGGGCCATATACTTGTTTTGCAATGTTTGGTGACGATTCGTCCAGGGATAGTGAAGTTATAAGCCACCCAAAAAGTGCTCTTCCTATGGGATTAGCAACTTGACCATAACTACATAGCCGGTGACTGTAAGAATCTGGATTCCATCTTTGGTCTGCTGTGTGATCCTCACAGTTTTTATATAGTTACTTCCTAATTACACTGATTAAAAACAAATTATTTAATTATTGGTGCAAATTTTGCAAAATCTTTGTTTAATTTTAGGGGGATTTGGGGGTGATAGTGAACTAGATGGGGTACAAAAAAGATTTAATTTTATGTTTTGTTTGTGTGGGTTCACAGTGTATCACACACAGCACAACAGAGGACTTGTAGGTAAAGCATCAATGGCATGCTGACCATGGGCCCATGTTTGGGTGGCAGTAGGAAGAGGGCGATGACTGGTGCTGATGGAGTTTGAAACCATTTTGTTTTTTCAGCCACTTTCTTTGTTCACTGTCTTAGCTGGCTAGCCACTGCCAGACCCATTTTTTAAAAATGTTTGGGGATGATGGCAGGGAATGAGAGGCTTGACATTCTAAATTATTTTTAAAATATAAGAATGTGCATTACAATAAAACCTATAATAATACATTGCTTATCCAAGTTTAGACTTTGTACCTATATAAATGAACAAAAATAATAATTTACTTTTAATTTTAATTATGCGCATTTCTACAAACAGTATAAAACTACACATACATAAAACAGGTGTATTTTACAAGTTGCAATTATTTTATTTTATTTTTTATTTTGAATAAGATTTTCTGTATTGATGTAACAATAGCCAATACAGTGATTTTGATTTAAAATTCAATATACATTTGTATGGTGTATTTTATTAATACATTTTGATTTAATAGTGTTACTTTTATTTAGTTTTAATAATATACTATTGTCTATTTAACACTATGTTTTAAAATGTGTATATTATTCTTGATTATCCTACCTGATCAATAGTAATTTGATTTTTATCACTAATGTATTTTTCAGGAGTTATTACATTTCTATTTCACTCTTGATCATTATTATTTCATTATATTTTGAATACTAGTGTTTCCCATGATTTTCATTGATCTTAATGTTTATTATGTGTGATTATTATTTCTACTACTGTGTCATTTTCATAAAGTAGTTCTTTTTATTAATCATGATTATTATTATTTTTGATCAATATTTATTGTATCCTTCATTCTTTTTGTATTTTTCATGAATAACTTTTTTTGTATTAATCACTATAATTACTAAATTAGTGTGTACTATTGTGGACTGGAGCGGGCATGGTAAAAGGAAACACAAGGAATAGCATCAGAGGAAAATGGCAGAAGACTATGGAAAGTATGGATTGATATAAAAGTAAGGAAGAGGAAAACAATTCACGAGGCTGTGCTGATTTTGTACAATGTATTGTAGGTTGCACTTTCACAAAATTGGTGCAATCAATAATGTATTTCATCTTTCATGCAACCTTTGATAGTAGAAAGGTCTGGCAGCTCATTCAGGCCTGCAGGCATATGTAATACATTTATAAATACATTTACAAAATGAATATATTTTCCTCAATTATTGTTTTTCCTTAAAAATCCCTGACAGCTGCAAATGAAGACACTCTGCATGGTGTGTGCATACTCATATCTTCTTTTCTGTGCAAGTAGACCAATCAATTAAGATTCAATTTCCTGGGGTCCAAACTGTAAAATAAGTTCAAAGAAGCGAGCTGGAGCAATGTACCGATAAAGCCCACTTCCAAAAGGAACAGCAGTGTGGCTCCGTTTGGGATAAACAAACTCAAGTCATTGGAAGAAGTTTTTCAAAGTAGTCACTCACTGGTGTACTTGTTGCAAATAGCCGCCTGGAACCCAGGAGTGAACAAGGAAGTGATGCTCTGCCCAAGGTGTCATTCAATTTGAATCCATTGAGAAAAGAGGTATACTGGCGCTGTACTGCTGGAACCAATGTTCAACCAAACACAGAGGAGGGCAAAGAAGAACACACACTTCCCAGCGCTTGCACCAATTGAATAATGATTAGTCTGGCAGTAGGTGACTGTATGGTGTGGGTGTATTGCCCTACACACCACAGTAGGCATGAAACATTGTTTGAAGGTATGCAATCACATTGCGCCAGACACAACACAATTTTTCGTGTGCATAAATGCACAATATTTTAATTTGAACGAGGCCAGCCTGACACATGTTTCGAGACTTGGCTCTTCTTCTGGGGCTGATATAATTAGTAATATAAGGTTTGGAGATTCATTATTTACAATCAAGTACAGTCATTGAGGAGAGCAGCGCCAGATCTGAGGTTCCTGGTCGGATGATAGTGTATGAGTTCATCTTAGAGAAATTTGGGTCCAGATTTGCTGAGGGCATGGTGAGTAATGCACCTGGCTTTAAAGGTAGACCGTCGACCAACATGAAGCCAGTGTAGGACTTTGAGTGCAAAGCCGGTCTATGAGGAGACGGGCACCAGGATTTTGGATCCCTTGGAGGTTGCTGAGTTGGAAAGCCGGGGTGCCTAGATAGAGGCAGTTTGCATAGTCTAAGCAGGAGATGATGATGGAGAGGATGGCAGAGATTCATTGAGGGTAGGTGAGGTACAGGAAGGTTCGCGTGAGGATGCGCAGGTGGAAGAAGCAGGTTCGGGACATGGAGTTGATGTGTTGGGAGATGTACAGATTGGAGTCCAGCATGCATCCGAGGTTTTTCACAGACGTGGAAGTTGTTGGGGGGGACCTAGGGAGTGAGGCCAGGGCATTGGTTGGGGGAGTAGAGAAGGTTTTGCCAAATACTAGGATTTCAGTTTTTCCAGGGTTGAGGAGGAAGTAGCTGGTCATCATCCAGTGGCGAGAGGAACCTGGCAATTTGGGAATTTTGAGGATGATGTGAGAGTCATCTGCATAGTTATAGCAGATGAAGTTATGAGATGAGATCAGATGAGTGCCGAGAGAGGGGGTAGATGTTGAAGCGGATGGGAGACAGGGATGCTCCCAATGGAACTGGGCGAGAAATGAAGGTGAAATGGGAGTGGAGCATGGTTTGCGGGCGATTTCAGATTTCAGATGAAAGCTTGGAAGATGCTGAATGGCCTTCCACAGCTTTGCCTGAAAGAAGGGGATTCCACGTGATGTAATTTGACCTTATACATGCTTTAAAACCTCTTTGAACAGTGCAACACTATACATGAGTATGCATGAAGCCGGGTCATCCATAAAATGTACTCATGCACAATAGGGTCTTGTGAAATGGCTCATCTGCTTCCACTTCCTGCTACACAGGTTGTCAACAATGATAATACTACCCAAAACCATATTTTGACCATGGTGTAGCAAATCTAGGGATGAAAAAGATTTTGAGGGTGATATGACGAAATGCAAGACATGGATCTTCGACCCAATTCTGGCACACTTGCAACCTCCCAAAAAATGTACTTTGATCTCCATACAGAGCAGTCTGAGTGACACCACCACAGCATCCATTACTGACCCTGCAATTCCAGAACTGTGGAAATAACTAGCATATCCAATGTTTCCTTCTGATACCAGTAAACATCACAGAACACGTTGAAGTCTGTCTTCTTCTAATGGAGTTTCTGAAGTTCAATGAATGGCACAGAACTCTATCTGGAACCGATTAGCTACATTTGGAGTCATGAAACAGCCAATAGAACACATTTTCGTATCAAGAAGGAAAGCAGAGGAAATGCAGTAACTTGGAGATAATTACCTGTTGACTGTACATGACGAGTCTCTCCTTTATTGGCACAGGAAAATAGAAGAGTGGCCAATACTAAGCAGACTGGCAATGCAATGTCGACTGACAATCAAATATTGTTTAAGCCAGCATCACTCTGAACACCATTTTACTGCAGCAGGGGTGAGAACCGGAGACGGAAGAACAAATCTGTCAGCCAAAAATGCACGCACCATAACGATTCTGAAGATGAACCAGTGCTTCCTTCCCGCACACATACCTCCAGATAATGAGAATTTGGAGAAATCACATCTGGGAGAATTTGAAAATTGTCCTGCTGCTGACAAAGACAGATGATGATGGTGTAGAGGGCAGAAGTTGGGAAAGGATTGGAAATGTCAACTTTTAAGAGTGATAGAAGAGACTGATGCACACCCACTTTTAAACCCCCGTAGCAAAAGTGACCTGTGCTCTATGGCACCTATAACTCCTCCTACTCTTAACCTAGACATTGTGACACTTACCTACTGGCAGTGCAAAAGTAAATGCAGAAGAAAAAAAGAGTGTCCTACTGTTCATTCACAAACAAACATATAACGATATACATACAAAAAAGGAAGATATAGGACAAACGAAAGGGAAATATATGACACCCTCCATCTCCCTCGCTGTCAAATGCCTGTCTTGCCTCTCGTCAAAATGATCATTGAACACCTCCATATTTTGGAGCCTGTCTTGCATTTCCTGGAACTTTTCCTTTACCCTCTTCCGCGGTGTCTGAAGTATGCGGTGGCAATGGCGTAAAGCCCTAACGTGTAAGTACGATGGGTACAGTGCACTGCGCTCACTGCAGTACTTACTACATGTCTACTCATAATGGACAATTTTATTTCTGAGTCTTGCCCCGTCCTACCTCTGTGCTGATCTTAATCATGCATCTCTGAATGTGTCATCGGATTAGTGAGATGATAGGACTAGAACAGCGGATTCGTTTCATGATGTTAGGTTATTTTTTCTGGGTTGTTGTAGCAATGGTCTCTAGTTTCTTGCATTCTGTTTGAGTGGATGAGAAAGACAGGTCCAAATGACTCCATGGCTTATGCCTTGATTGTAAAAGAGCATCAGGATTAGATTAATCGTTTGGTAAAACATCAGGAGAACTTGGTGCTCTTCCCTTTTAGCATCAACTTTATTGTCTTCAAAGGTTGAACTGGTGGCAGAGGCTTCAACACTTCTGTCCACTATGAACGCTCTGCTTTACAAATGAATGACTCAATCTCATCTACTGCCTTGATGTGATACAAACCTATTTGGCTAGGTAGCAGGTGTTCAGCTGGACCAAATTGGCTTTTCATTTAGAAATAATGGGCTTCATTACAACTCAGGCAGAATGGGTTAACAGGGTCCGCTAATGGGTGCGGACCCATTATTCCCATTCCGCCTGATTACGGGGGTCCCCTCGCGGGACCCGGTAAGGACGCCTGGTAAAACCAGGCGTCGTTACCGGGTCCCGCGAGGGGAAGAGGGAGCTAAAAACGGGCAGGTCGTATTCGGCCCGTTGTTAGCCCTCTCTCCCATTCCCATTGAGCCCTATGGGGGCTCAATGGGAATGGGGAAGGTCCAGGCCCGGGTTCCCTGAGGGAGAAATTACAGGGTCCTCTGAACTCGGAATGGCCAGGTAATTGCCCATTCAGGGAACCCGGTAAAGGAGCCCGGTTTGGCGGCAGCCATGGAGCTAACTCGTAATGAGGCCCAATGACGTACAACCCACCCACATTTTTTTTTCTGTCTGGATTTTCTGGAACCTGTAACACCCTAATTGCCACAAGACATTTGGATATTGATGTTGTATCAAGGAGAGATCAAAATCAATAAAGTAAAATATGTCAATATAAAGTGCTCAGCAATGGCAATGAAGTCCACATTAGTGGTTCCAAGGCTCCCAGGCCAACGGTCAACAGTAACACGCCATAAGAAGCAATTTGTGCAGCCTAAACTGTACAACATACAACAGTAAACGGTAGTGGCCCAAAAGAAATGTGTGGTTCCTAGACATGCAGGCACCACAGTCACCACAGTAAAAAGCTTGTACCAGAATGCACTACCAGAGAAGGTCTAAGGACAAGCACTTACATTGTTCAATTGAAAGGCCAATTTTTGATAATGTCACCAAAACACAAAAGATCCTTGATCTTCAGTCATAAATGGTCAATTGTAAAGTATGTATTTCCAATTAAAGTGAGAAATCGAGGAATAGTGCTCAGTGACAAAACAGATAACTACCTATAATACTATGCAGTAAAAGAAGATATTAATAGGTTCAAGTCTATTAATAGTTTTTTTTTATATTCAGTCACTATGCTATGCCCCTCAAGAATATGAAAGAAGCATGTTGCTCAAATAATAAAAATAAGGATTAGGATGAAAGAAAACGATATGCAATGCATGTTGCAGTACAAACGCATGGCATGGCTACAGTAAAACCCCACACTGTGATATCTTGCATATACAGAGAGAACCCTTTTTTCTGGCTGAACATATAATCATAGAGAGTGGGCCTCATTACAAGTTGGCGGTAGCCTTGCCGGTAAAACTGGCAGGCTGCTGCCAAACTTGCAATATTTACCAGTGCCCGTGAATGGGCAATTACTGGCAATTACTGGGGCATTCCGGCCCTGGCGGACCCGGTAATTACCCATTCGCGGGTGCAGGAAAAAAGATGTTCCCCATTCCCATTCGGCCCCATAGGGCCGAATGGTAATGGGGAGGTCAGATGCACCGGCACCGTTTATAACGGTGCCGGTGCATCCGACATGCTGTGTCGGTGGGTGCCTTTTTGCCCACCAGGTCAGACCTGGTGGGCAGAAAGGCACCCGTAAGCACAACTCATAGTTTGCCGGTCCTGGAACTACGGTACTGGCAAGCTTACCGGTACCGTAGTTCCCGGACCGGAGAACTTATAATGAGGCTAGCGACTCTTGAATATTTTCTAAGATAACATTGATGGGAACTTTTGATATTTTCCTAACAGACCAGAAAATGGGACATAATAACACATATTGTGTTTATAAGAGACAAAAAAGCTAGCATGACACTAGGATTTAAGTGGTGGAAAGAAATATCAGAGATAGTGGCATATGCCTCTGTTCATGCAGAGCAGAACCTCAGTGGCTAGTTTCATAAAAACAGACACGCGTTTTCCTGAGAGAGCACAAAACCATTGACTTTGTTCAGAGAGAGAGCAGCAATTATTCTTTACCTGAGTTAGTCTAAAACCAGTGATTTCATTGAGACATACACACCTTTTCTCTCTGTTTCAGGAACGTAGAAAATCATGTGACTTCATTCAAAATGTAGTATTTACCAGAGGAAGCAGCCTATCCATGATAGTGTTTACATTATATCAGTGGCTGAGATCACAGTCACACATATTTATTTTATTTTTCCTGAAGAAACAGAAACCTCCTCCATGTTCTAGGTTCCCAGTCCCTGGATTAATCATTGCGCATCCCTCACTTTGATGAACTTACTAACCATGAGTGAGAGTGCAACACCTCATACCTCCATCTACCTCAACTAAGATATGCCCTGGGCAGACCTGCGCCTTTGGGACCTCTCGGATCTGACTTATAAAGGATACCTGGACTTCTTCCCTGATCTCTGTTCGGTTGCTAAATGTCCCCCTCTAGTACTTCTCTCTCGGTCTATTTGATGGTTCACCTTCTCCATTCCACAACACCCCTTTTCCTGCTGTCACCTCCCCTTTTCTTCCAACTATTCCACTCGCCGAAAACTCTCCAAATTCTCTCATTACTTCGATGGTACCCTTCTCCTGCTCCAAGCTCCTCCAAACGTCAATGCCTCGCCTCCTCTTGATAAAACCTTCCTCCTACTTCAATCTCCTCCAAAGTCTTCCCCCAACCCCTAGCTCTCTCTCCCTGCCCTGCCCCAGTACACCTCTCTCATGTTTCACTTCACCAAACTCCTTCCTACACCTCCTACTTGAATACATAACACTGCTGGGCTGATCTGGTCGTATTACATATAGCAGGGCTACTTCTCCTCTCCTGGTGGGACCTACTGCAATTGAGGTGTTCTGGGCAGTGAGGGTTGTGCTTGCATGTGATTGGTTCCCAGGTTGGGGGTCATGTGGTCTGCAAGGGGTCTGGCCAAAGCCTTCTGCCATCTTCAATCTCACAAGTGCTGTGGGCATCTCTGAAGTCTCCCTCCCTTCCTTTGGGAGACCCAGTGTTAATGCATGTGTGGGTATGAGTCCCTCTGCTCTGCCATTATGTGATTATGTCCCTGAGAAATCTCTTGGTAAGCTTGGGAGGTGGTTGTCATCATAGGGTTCTGTATGCTTATTGCCACATGGCACTTGGAGAATGGTGTGGCTTTATCTTGTTCTGCACATGATCTGCAGGAATCACACGCACCTCTTTTCGGCATGATTTTGTAACTGCTCACACTGCGTGGTCTCTGCATACATATACATGATATATTCTTGCTCGCCATAATTTTGTATCTGGCCAAGACAGTTGGATAGCTATCTGGTAGCCAGTCCTTTAGGGAAATAATTCCCTATAGTGCCCTTGGTCCATCCTTGATCCCTGCCTGGGTTATTGGTAATAATGAGGAAAAGGCAAGATATCAGGGATCCCTTGTGACTATTAGTAGGGTTAAGCAGGGCAAGATATCAGGGATCCCTTGTGACTATTAGTAGGGTTAAACAGGGCATTTAGCTGAGTGTGGTTGTCCCCTACTTCAGTGCAGAGATCCAGGAAGTGTGGTCTAGGAATACCATGTATACCTCCACTGGGTCAAGCCTCCACTAGCTTGGGGTGGCATCCAGCCCTGGTGACTAGCCCCTTGTGGATCTCCAATGTCAATCAAGGGACTTCATCACAACACTTAGGCACCACTTCAGGACCAAAGTTCGCCTCATGCCATTTCTATTTTTTTTTTACTTTACTTTAAAATGCAGGGCAGCACACATTGGTCACTCCTATGTGTCGGGGTCACTCAAGTTCATTTTTATTTAATGTTTATGATCCCCCTCCTGTAGGGAGAGCCAAGTGCTGGTGCATGTCTCTTTTGTTTAATGATGGGATGCGCATGCACTGAGGGGCACCAGTGCCCCTTATGAGATGCAGAGGAGTGGTGCTATGGGTGGTGGCTTTGCCCATCATACAGCACATGGATTTTAATTTTTTCAATATGTGCTAGGGGACTGAAAGGCACACCAGGACCATGGCAACAGATATATCTTTCCTTTGTTGATGCCAGTGCTCTAAAGCACACAGGGAGCTTTCTCTTAAGTTCACCCCAGATAGACAGCTACTAGTTATTGTTTTTCCGAATGTGCAGGCTGTGCAGGGGGCCCCAGGGCACCAGAAAGCCGGGCACCAGAAAGCCTCAATTGTTGTGTTTCCTGCACCATATAGGGCACAGAGGTAGCTGGCAGGCTCAGAACAACATTCTCTGTTCACAGGAGGGCAGAAGAGGATGGGCCTCGTCTTCCCTTTTTATCCCTCCCTCCTCTCACACCAACAGGAGAAGAGCTGACCAATGTGGGCTCTTTTTTCTTCATCTGGCAGCCAGAGCACAGGTGCTGAATGAACGCAAGGACTCCCCTTCAATTACCCCCAGGGCACACGAGGAAGGGCAGGTTGGACAGCAGCACACTCTGAACCACACAGCTCCACCCAGGGAAGATTCAGCCGCTCTCTTTTCTCCCTTTCCACATTGTCATGGAGAAAGGAATACAGGCGGTCAGGATTTTTGCCACAGGGCTCCCCTTTATGGAGGAGCAGTGCAGGGAAAAGGGCTCCATACCTCGTATGCTTTTCCAGAGCCACAAGAGGGGTAGTAGAAGGCAGATTGTCATCTGGGCTTCTCCCACAGAGGGGAAGCAATACATCACTCTGGGAGCACTGAGGTACACCAGAGAAGGCCTAGGGCAGGTCCACCTGGTGGGACCACATGGAACTGCAGCCTCCTGCTGGGACCAACCCCCCTCAGGCTCTTCCCCTCTAGATAGGCATGTTTTTATATGTCCTCACAGACACAGTCCACTGCACCGGTCACGTAAGAGGTGACCTATCTTTTTTGGCTCTAATTCCAGGTGTACCTCTGCTGGGACAGCCATTGTCAGTATATATATAATGTATCCCTTGTGTTGGATATTTTGGATGATTGTTCACCCCCGGGGGTCATTGTAAAGAAATTTGTGGAATTGACGGCTGCCTTCACAAATAAATTCTCACTAACAACTAAGCCAAAGGGTAAGGAAACAAATAGAGGTTGGTTGGACGAAGCCTGCAAAGGGGCCAAAAAAATCTGCTATTAACCCTAAAGGATCCGTCCAGCAGTAGATCTATGATTGCCCAAGTTAGGAAGATCTATAAACTAGAACTAAAGAGGAGGAAAAATGAGTTGGAAAGGGCAGCTTGGGAAGGTTTTTTGGATGTTGCTCGAAGGGGGGACCAGAAGGCCTTTTGGGCTTATGTAAAAAGTGGCCCAGAGAGATGTGGCTCAAAGGAAGGTAGTGGCACTTACGTGGAAGAAGGGGCTTGGTTATCCCATTTTGGGAATTTATTTGGGCTAGAGTGTGCACAGGATGTTTTAGACCATGCAGACTTCTGCTTGAAATTTGAGGTGGAGGAGACGATAAAGGCTATAAAGCTCCAAGCTCATAACCGAGCCCCGGGGCCAGATATGATCCCTTCGGACCTGTTTCAGGACCCTATTGCGTTGTGGGCACCGCTCTTAACAGTGGTTTTTAATGCCTGCTTAAAGTTAGGGGAGTATCCCCCGTCCTGGAAAAAGGCCATAATCTTTCCAATATTCAAAAAAGGAGACATCTCTAGTCCAAGTGCATATAGGCCTATCTCTCTGTTGGATTCTTCCTTTAAAATCTTTGGGAGAATTCTGTTAGCTCGAATTGAAAACTGGATAGGGGCACAGTCGATCCTGTCAGACATCCAATTTGGATTTCGTCCGGGTGTAGGCACCATTGAACAGAGCCTCAACCTCTACATTTTGGTGGCTAATTCGGTATTTAGTCTGGGTGAGTCAGTATATCTGGCCTTTATGGACCTAAGCACTGCCTTTGACAAAGTGGACAGAGCTAAGCTATGGGCAGTGCTTGGGTCCTTGGGTTGTCCGGGGGAGATCCTGCAGGCTCTGGTTGACCTTCACACGGATAACGAGGCCTGCGTACGTAGTGGGCCGGGTGGGCACTGCACAGCTTGTTTCCAGGTGGGATGCGGTGTAAGGCAGGGGTGTGTGCTTGCCCCCATCTGTTTTTGCCTCTATATCAATGGCCTCTCGCGGGACCTCACTGATGTAAGGGCAGACTTTTTGGTTTTGGGGGGTAGGGGCTTTCCGGTTCTGGCTTATGCGGACGATACAGTCCTAATAGCCAGAACACCAAGGGCACTACAGGTTTTGATTGACGCCTATGCAACCTTTATGAACAACTTGGGCCTAAAGATTAACACCAAAAAGTCAGCGGTTATGGCATGTGTTGGAAGGAAACGTTCAGCACCAATGAAACCCATGCTATGCGTTGGGGAAACAATCCCTAGAGTTAAGGTGTTCGACTATCTAGGGATTAGTTTCTCAGAGGCCCTAAATGGAAGGGCTCATGTGGCAAAGCAATCGACAAAGATGAGCCAACAGATAGGTGGGCTTTTTAGATTTGCGTCAAGAAGCAGAGCTCAGCCTCTTGACGTGATTCTGAAAATTTATGGTGCACAAACTTTGGCAACTACTCTGTATGGCGCAGCCATTTGGGGTTTCCAAAACGCGGCTGAAATCCAAGGCAAAGAAAATACATTTTTTAAAAACCTGCTGGGGTTACCGACCAGCGCCCCCAGATCTGGGAGGATCACTGGGCGATGGCACCATTACTCTTTTGGATTCGGCTGTGGGCTAACGAACACGCAACGCTGTGCCATTTTATCTTACGCACTGTGTTGGGCAGATCAGGATGGAAAAAAATCCCATGGTTAGCCTATGTTTCTGCTAAATTGGGGGAAGTTAACCTAAGTGCCCTGTTCCCGCCTGAATATTTAATTACTAAGCCAGAGGGGGCAGCATATAAGGTTAAACTGGGAGAAATTGTAGCTAAGAGGAAAATTTTCCTGGGATATACCCAGAAATTTGACTCTTTTCACTCAGTATAAGCAATCTCTCCGGAATCCAACCATATTTGATTAGGAGCATTTTTAAAACAGAAAGGTGGTTGATCACGAGAGCCCGCTTTGATTGCCTCCGGCTACAGGGAAACACATGCAATTGGAAAAGTTTTCCTAGTGATGCCGGCTGTCCAGTCTGTGGTCACAAGCGCGAGGACCTTTCGCACCTGTTGTTCTTTTGCATAGGATATGCGGGTATCCGTAGAATGACCTTGGTCCCCGCTCTTAAGAAAACGGAGATTCGTTTACATAAGGCTGCACTTGAGTTTCTTCTGAGTGCTGAGTCAGTTTTTACATCCTGGGCCCTGTTGACTTTCTTAAAAAGAGCGATGTATTTTAGAACAAATCTATTGAATTTGCAAGGCAGGGGCAGTTAGTGCCACCAATTTTAATAATGAATTATGTTTGGGGAAAAGTGGTTGAGTCCTGTTTTATGTCTGATCATAATGTATAATTTTAAAATATGCCCTCCTGACTGGCAAGCAAGTGTAAGTTATTTTTATCACTGTTGATCGTGTCTCGTAATTTTTGGCATCTATTTTTATTTGTCTTTTATATAATTGGCGCTTCTGTATTGTTGGAATTGTGTAACCTATATTTTTTCTTTTGTCGTTTAATGGAAATTTTCATATTTCCGAATAAACTTGTTTGATGATGATGATATATATATATATATATATATATATATATATATATATATATATATATATATATATTCTGAAATCACTCTTTTATCACTGGATATTTCCCATCCCCCTTAAGCAGTCTTGTGTGTGCCCATTCCTGGAAACAACTTATTCTGACCCTACCTGCCCTGCCAGCCATCACCCCATTCCTAGGGAAGCTTCTTGAGAATCTGGCCTTGCCCCAACTTAACTCTCACACTGAACTTGTTGGTGGCCTCCACGACCATCAATCTAGATTCCGAGCATCCAGGGGCACGGGAATTGCTCTTCTGAACACCCACAAAGAATTGCTTGCATCTCTGGACTCTAACTCCCCAGCTGTCCTTATCCTTCTTGACCTCTCCTCTGCATTTGACACAGTTAACCGTTACATCCTCATACAAAGGCTCCATGACGCACTTGGTATCGTGGAATGGGCACTGGATTGGCTGTCCTCTTTCCTCACTAACTGCTCTTCCCAAGTCATCCTGGGCTGCTTCTCCTCTACGCCTGTGTTGTCCCCCAGGGCTCCATTCACTCCCTCTGGTTCTTTAACATCTACCTTGTTCACCTTGCACGCCTCATCTCCTCCTTCTCATCCAACTTCCAGTGTTATGCAGATGACACACAGCTCTTCTTCAGACTCTAACCCTTTTACACCCTCCATCATACCTGACTGCCTATCTGCCTCCCAGTCCTGGAACGCCTCCAATGATCTCTGCCTCAATGCTGTAAAACTGAGATACTTCCCATTGGGACCCCTGCTCCCTCTTTCTTCCGCTCACTGTGGCCTTCCTTCTTGGGCTCTTCCCCTGCTCCTTCAACTAAAGCCAGAAACCTTGGAGTCATCTTCGACTCCTCTCTCTCCTTCCCCCATAACACTCAGGACATTGCCAAGAAGTCCAACTATCAGCTCTTCCTTCTCAAAGGAATTCTACCTTTTCCCATTTTCTCTCAGAGGCTCAATGTGACTCAAGCCCTAGTTCTCTCTAGACTTGACTACTGTGATAGTCTCCTGCTGAATATTCCTTCCTCCACTCTTCACCCCCTTCAGCTTATCCAGAATAGAGCAGCAATACTTATCCTTGTCCTTAGACAGGGGGTGCCCACTTTGCTCAGCAAGCTCTCTCCTTTGGAATAGCCTCCCCCTCCTCCTGTGCCTTGTGTAGGATCTTCTCAAATTCTGGAAGCTCCTTAAGACTTCCCTGTTGTCCTCCTTCTTCTCTCCTCTGCTAATCCCACAGTTGCTGAATCAGTGTCCTTGGCCCTTATGCCTCTTCGGGGCCTTGACCTCCCACACCAATTCTTCCTAGCTCCTGACGATCCACAGCACTTTGCATCTGCACACCCTCCACTCTGGAGACTTGCACTTACATCTCCTGAAGCCCAGGCCGTGTAGCACTCATCATTCCCAGCACTTTGTCCATGGCTCACCCAGCTGTAAATTTTTAAATAATAAAATGCAAAAAAGTGTTGTGTAATATAAAGTGTGCACGGCCAAAGGCCATTGCTTATTGCATTTTATTATTTTAAAATGTACAGTGGATATGGCCAAAAGGTGTACAAACTGATCAAGGTCAAAGGCTATGGCTCGTGGCACATTTATATGTCAGAATATATAGGGGGCACAGTCAGAGATTGTGGCCACTGGCCAGCATTGTGCTGAAGTCCATGGCTAGTACCGGTTCAGTGTATATAATATACCGTGGACACACTTGAAAGCCAACATCTATGGTTGGGAGCTTGTTAGTGTTTTAGAATATTCACTGCACATGGGTAAAAGTTGTGACCACTGTCCGTAACTGAAGGACATGACTAGTACCCATTCAAGTGTTAAAATATATTTGGCCGTGCGCACTGACCATGACCACTGACTAATGCTTAATGCCAGTTACTGCTGTTATGTAATTAGTGATGTCATCAGTGATGTGATCTGTGATGTCATCATTGTAGTCATAGTCTGCGCAACAGGGGGTGCGAAGTTAAGGTTGCTTTAGCTGAATTTCCAGGGTTTTGTTGCATTAAGTTCTCACTTTAGCGTCCTTGCAACTAAAGTTTTTTACTTGAATTTAAAAGGTTTTGTTACAAAGTATTGCTCACCTTAACCTCCCTGCAACAAAGATTTTTTCCTTGAATTTCAAGTTCTTTTTATTCCATAGATATTTAGAACACTTCCAGACCACTATCCTGGTCTGCGGCCATGGTCAGTGGCCATGGCCTTTGGCTGTGCCCAATGTCCATTTTAAAATGCTACCAGACCACTAGCCATGGGCTTTGGATTGCAGGCTTTGAGAACTCACAATGTTTTTAGGCAATGCGCATTGAGATAAAATTATTTGCCATGGAGCACACACTTTGGTTAAGCAGTGTTCTCTAAGTGGTACACCCCTTTTCGGCACCATCATTTTGGCACAGGCCGATTTAGCATGCCCATTTTGCTGCAGTGCCCATTCCGGCACGCCCCTTTATGGCGTGAAAGCCATTTTGGAGCCGTTAGTAGGGCAAGCAGGATGCTTGGCTGTGGCTGACATTGTAGCCATGTCTAAATGTCCTCATGCTAAATAAGGTCACAGGACTGCACTGCAACAAACCTCGCCACCTCCCAGTTGCGTTGCTTTTCTTTTAATAAAACGAAATTAGTTAAAAAAAAAAAACATACAGCCTTAAACGCTGGTCTGCCACAGATTGCGGCACAGCATTTAACCACTAGGCCACAATTGTTTGGGACTTCATCGGGCATGCATTTCATAATTAGCGTATAATTTATAAGTTTAATGATAAAAGGCTAGGTCAGAAACTTGTGAAATCCAAACAATAACATAATTGTAGCATGGTGGTTAAGTGCTGTGTCTTGAACTCTTTAAGGCCAGGGTTCTCTGATAGCAGTGTTCAGTTTATTGTGATTTTCTTTTAAATTTCATTTTTTCAGTTTTATGAAATAGTGGATGCCGTGTGTTATGACAGGACCGTGGACTGACTGCCATCCATGCAGCAACTGGGACCTACCCTGCTTAGTTTCAAAGCGAGGAAGGATCTAGCCCCCTTAGGCCATGTTTCTCTAAGTGTTCTTTTAACAGCAGGCCGATACATTAGGCAACAGGGCCTTAGTGGGCTGACCCCTTCCTCACTTTGAAGCTAAGCAGGGTTCATCCCAGCTACTTCAGGAATAGGAAACCCCCTGTTGCTGTAAAAATACCTATTTTCTATGTTGTATTATTGACTGGGAGACTACAAATACCAGAATGCAATTCAGCAAAAGGCAAAAAATTGTCTCTGTGTGCAAAACCTTCAAAGACTGACAGTTGCACGGTTTAAAAACAGTAGATAATTCAGATGCCCATTTGGTCGCCCATCCATGCAACCGGTAAGATAGCTCAGTGGGTTGAGCGCTCACTGCTGTGATCTGCAGGTCGCAGGTTCGAATCCCAGCAAGGCCAACTTAGCCTTTCATCCTTCCGAGGTCGATAAATGAGTACCAATTTTGGTTGGGTGATATTGTATGTAAATATGTGCTCTGTAAAGCGCTTTGGATTAAGGCACTATATAAATAACACATCATTATCATTAACCGGGACTGACCCTGCTTAGCTTCAAATCATTCCTGTAAGTGGTCTTGTAAGGTTGGCTCATATATCAGGCAACATGGCCTGAGCAGGCTGGCCTCTTCCCCACTTTAAAGCTAAGCACAGTGTGTCCTGGTTACTGCATGAACAGGAGACCTGGATGGCAATTGAGTCCCTGGCCATGGCCTTTGGCCATAGCCAGTGATTTTTCACCCACAACGTATAGTTATAAACATATCTTTTTAAAAAATGTAACCCCGGGTTCCGATCTGCACATACCCGCGTTTATCTGTAGAATATAGTCGCGAATATCAGCAAAACAGCTGGAAAATAAATGCTTACCTGCCCCCAAGCCATCAGCAAGTGGCCCCCTCATCTTTACCAGCTCCCCAGAGTCATCAGATGCCCTTCTCACCTCCTCTGCCCTCTCCCTTTCACCAGAGAGCACACCCTTCTTCTGTGACGCAGTTTGCTTTCAGATGTCGGCTATTCGCAGCTATAGCCGAGGCTACAGAAAGCTTTGTCTTGCAAACTCGGTCCCTGCACCCCCCCAACTCCCAAATTTCACTGTGTGCTTTCTAGCCATCTGCCCACCTCTACTCAGATGGCATGTGTATGTTTTTTTACCTGCAAATCGCTTTTTACTGCTTTTCATTTTCCCATAACCTCGACTATAGCCGTGAATATCTCTCGCATCGAGAGAAAAACAAGATGGCGGTTGTATCATTTCTGAAAACCATGATCCTGCAATGCACCATGGGAGATATATTTTTGGGGAACAGGGTCACCCCCTTCTCTGTCAAATTTTAAAACAACTACAGCACGGAATAACCCCAAACCGCGCATTGGATTGCAAGTCAACGCTTCGTGTGCAAGTTGTTTCAGTCCTGGTCCAAATCTGTCCGGCAGTTTAGGCTGTGCACTTTGACAAAAAGACAAATCCTTACAAAACTTTGTAGTGTGGGGGGAACGCAGACATTTAATTACTTCCGAAATTTCGGCCAAATCCGTTCCTTGAATCAAAAGTTATTAATAATAGAATTTTGAGGGGTTCCTATGTATCTCCGACTCACCTTAACTAGAGGGCAGCCGCCCTATAATATATATATATATATATATCCTGCCTAATATATGAGTGTTAAGGTTAGATTTATAGTGTTTATATTTGTAGTTTTGTGGTTAAATTTGTTATGGTAAGCAGCAAAGTACAATGTTATGGAGTGAGTGCTTATAGTTATAGTTCTATGGTTGCTTTTTTAGTGATATGTGGTGGTTGCAGTGGTATGTGCTAAGTGTTGATACCTTAAATTTGTTACTTCTGCTGTTTGTAGACTTTACAATTTGTTAGAGTAACTTATGTACGTAGTCATTGTAGTGTCTGTACTAAGTAAATGTACCTTAACTGAGTTATTTCCACTGTTTATAGACTTAGAATTTTGGTAGATTAACATCACCTCTTTTAATAGATAATTTCATTTTTGTTTTTTATGGAGTATGGAATAGAGTGTATGATTATTTCTTGTAGATATATTGTGTATCAGTGTGTTAAGGTATAAGGTAACATTGTATGATGTAAGAGAGTGTGTCGTAAGATCGTGTGGCATAAAATTGCCTTGCATAATGTTTGTTTTCATGTGAATTTCAAACATTGACACCTACATGTACATCAGCATGCCTAGTACTTCAAGTGAGTGCTAAGGTTGGATTTGCAGTGGTATGGAGAGATTATTTATTCTTCCAGTTTTAAATATTAATTTGTAGTGGTATAAATGTATTGCTTGTACTTAACATTGTGATTTTCACTCTTTGTAGATTACATTTTATTAGATTAACCTTTACTTTTTATTTGATTTTTTTAAAGTTTTAGTGGGTTTTTATGGGGAGCATGGCATACAACATATGAGTGTCAGTCTACGAGCGTATAGTGTATGGCCAATACGGTTTCTATTTTTTCTATTTACATCTTCTAAATCTTGTCTTATATACATACGGGGCAGATTTACTCAGATCCGAGTACTGGTGTATGACATCGAGAAGGTGTGGTAAATTCCCTTCAGGTAAAAGGACATGGAGGAGCATGCCATCCGCGTACATTGAAATCAGATGCATCGCAACATCAATCTGACTGCCAGTGTCCACGTGGTCTGTTTTCAGGAACACAGCCAATGGCCCCAGGGCCAGAATAAACAACATCAGGGACAACTGACATCACGGCTTAGTGCCTTTATCGAGCTCCAAGGCCCCAGAAATCTGCATCCCAGTCTGCACTCTAGCTCAGGGTTGCGTGTAAAGAAGTTTGACCCATCGCCAAAACCCAAGTCCTACCCTGAAGTGCCATAGCGTCTCATGCAACCAATCCCACATCACAGAATTAAATGCGTTGATCACGTCTAGCGAGGCCACTGCACAGTCCACCCCGAGCTGCATATCCCGATCAATCACAAGATGAAGTCATTGTAGGTTCCACAAAGTGCTTCTGCCCGGCACGTATCCTGTCTGGTCAGTGTGTATTAGGTCACTGATTACACTTTTAAACCTGTTGGCTAACACGGCGGCACAGAGGCAACATCCCTGGCTTGAGCCCAGGCATGATTATAGAGTCTCTGAGACTACAGGGGAGCAAGCCATCCACATATGCCCCCTCAAACATCTCATGGAGTTTTTGCACCAGTATTGCCGCATTTGTTTTATAAAATTCTCCCGGCAGCCCGTCCACTCCTGGGGTCTTCCCTTTCGGCAGAAAAAGCATAACCAACACAATTTCATCGATCATGAGCAGGGCTTCCAATATATTCGCCAGTGCCTCATCCAGATTGGGCAGCCCGATCTGAGCAAGCGACTCCTTGATATCCCCTACTTCCAATTGTCTCTGCCATGTACAAGTCCTTGTAGTACCGGAAGAAGACTTCATTTATCCAACACTGTGCCCTCACGGCGTCGCTCCCATTGTTCTGTATAGCACGGATCATTTCCCTTGGCATCTCCCTATGGCATAATAATGCCAACAGTCAGTCAAACTTATATCCTTCCTCATGCAACCTCTGAGTGTAGGTTTCAAAATAAAATTTCCCAAGGTGTTCCCACTCTGCAATATACTTCTGTCATAGGATCCGTAAGTGCCGCCCCCTCCTGATCACGCCCCGCCCTCTTGATCACCGCTTCCGTGCAGGAAAGCACCTCCAATAATTCCTTCAGGAGCACACCCATCTTGTCTGTCGCTGCCCCTCTCATCAGCATCTTAAAGGCATACCAGACAGTACCAGACTTAGCCACACTACCCGTATTATTCACAAAATACTCCACCATTTGATCTTCTAGGTATCCCTTAAAAAACCCTACCCTGTAAAGCCTTAAACCTAGAGCGCCAGACCAGAACCGGTTGTCTAGGGGAGGGCAACCGCTGAATCGTGATCAGCGGTGCATGGTCAGAGAGCACCCAAACCTTGTACTCTGTGGCAGTGAATTCCCCGGTAATCTCCTGTCCAATGAAGACATAGGGCCTCATTCCGAGATTGGAGGCAGCCATGGCGCTATTAGCGCCATGGCTGCCTCCAATACCGGGTCCGGGTCTGGTCTGGTTGGATGGAGATTTACCGGGTCATTCCGACCCTGGATAACCCGGTAAGTCCCCATTCAACAAGCCATTCCCCATTCCCATTTGAGCCCCCATAGGGCTCAATGGGAATGAGGAAGGCAGTAATTATGGGCCTGCTAATAGCAGGCCTGTAATTAGCGCCCTGGTTCCTTAGCGGGACCCGTAAAGAACGTGTGGTCAGACCACACGTCCTTTGCGGTTCCCGCTAAGGGACCTCGGAATTGGGCGGTAAGGGATTACCGGCACCGGTCTCCTTAATGGTGCCCAGTATCCCTTACCGCCCAACTCGGAATGAGGCCCATAATCAATTTGAGTATGCACCCTGGATGGTGTTGCATAGTGCTGCATAGTGCGAGTAGCCCCTTTCTCCCCCATGTTGTCACCGCCAAATGTCCACTAGTCACATATTTCTCATTAGAGAACCCAAAACCCTTGCTGAGGGAGAGGGATTCTGAAATGTATCATCCGCCCTTTCCAGGGGTCAAGTGTGCAGCTAGAATTGCCACCTCAAATCCATGCATCCTCCCTGAATCTGGTCACTCTGGCATAAAGAGAATTGAAAAACACTGCAATGGTTTTTTGGGGAGCGTAAGTGTTAATGAGACACACCTCCCTATTCCCGAGGAACCCATGTACCAAGACCATCCTGCCCTCGTCATCACGCTTAAATTCCAATAGCTGGAAAGGGACCGTAGGCACCACCCATGTCAGGATACCCCTGGAATACAATGAAAAGGGAGAGCCATACAGCCCCCCCCCCCCCCACTTCCTGGCAATCAGTACCTGCACGACTACAGTGAGATGCATTTCTTGCAAAAGTACGATATGTACTCCCATCCTCTGTAGATAAGCAATCACACTTAGTCTTTTTACATAAATATTCCAGCCGCTGTGATAATTTTCAGGTTGCTAGCCGTATCTATTTTTTTTTCTTTTTTATTGTATATGGTTTACAAAAAGAAACCTTTACAAATACATTAAGTAACAAACATTTCAATATATTAAAAAGATACTTAGAGACCCAATTATCCCTTTTTAAAAATGAGAAACACATAACAAATCATTTAAATAAAAGAATTCAGTGCAAGTTAAAATCTGAAATGATTTTTCAGTTTCCCTTTACATAACATCAGTCTTAAAGAAATAGCAGAGATTACAACAGTTTCATAAAACAGATTATCAGACAGTTAAATCAAAGGGCAGGCGCATACAAATCTAAAAATATGATAAATCCAGCCACAGCAAGACCATCTTTAATATTAGAAATGGCAAGATACCGAGACCATATGAGATTTTCTGCCCCTAAAATACCCAGGGTATTGAATCTTCCTAGATAAAGATCCCTTGGACCTTTCAAAGCAGTACAATCTAGAAAAAGATGTCGAGTAGATTCAATTACCCCAGGAGTATGACAAAACCGACATAGAAGATCTGAATCACTAATCTCCTTCCTTCTATGAAGAACTTCCCTGGTGGGGAGGAGATTCCATCTAAGCTTAAGAAGAAGTGAGCGATAATGATGGTTAGGGAATTGAGTCAATATAAAAGACAGGCATCCTCTCTTCTTATGGTCAAATTGTAAATCATTAAGAGAAGGATAGACATGCAATTTTTCAAGCGTGTGACTCCAATCAGCACTAAAAAGGGATTCCTTGACTTTATTGGGATTTGTTAACAGGGTATCCCTATCTGTGAAGTGGTCTGATAGCGTCCTATCACAGAGGTCACGGAAACTAGAAAGATATGGATTACGGTCTGAAGATCTGTTTACAAAGAGTGTTTTACCCACATCAACATATGGGGTGTCCTGCTTGGGAGAGAGCAAGGCAGAGAAGAAGGTTAAGAGTCTCCAGAGAATTCTAACTCGCAGAGAGACCAAGCCCAATTCGTATCTTAAAGCTACTATTGGGACACTATTAGGTAATTTAAAAATGTTCCTCCAATAAATACCCTCAAGTGTATCCCAAAAGGTCAAAAGGGCTAGATAGTGCAGTTCCATTCCATAGATTAATTTTGGGGTCACCTTACCCTTAAAGAAATCGGCAATAGGCTTAAATGAGAACATACCATACTTCTTATCAAGCTTAATCGATTGGGAAATAAGCGGGAGCATTTTGTGTCGGAGTGAACACCTTAATTCAATGGCTGATGAGCCAGAATAAGGAATCCCAAGTAGACAATTTTATGTGCTCTGATTATTTTTTCCCCGCCAATTTTCCAGATTTTTTTGTTCCCCTCTCTCCCCCTTGAGAAGACCATAGTACGAGTTTTACACAGGTTGATTTTTAAACCATTAAGGGTGGCATATTCTTCAAATTTGCATATGAGCCTCTGAAGGCCGACTTTAGTATGGTCAAAAAGAAGAAAATCGTCGACATATGCCAACCATGAGAGCCTAAGATCCCCCAATTTAGCATTGACCATGCCTGAATTTCCAAGAAATTCCTCAGCATCAGCAAGATAGAGGATAAAAAGGCATGGGGCTAAAGAACAGCCCTGTCTAACCCCGATACGAGTCCTAATCCTTCTGGAAAGAGTTCCTTCAAGATCTATCCTAATATGGACCCCTGAATTCTCATACATTGCCATAATTATGGATAGGAGACCTGGGGGAATCCCCCACTTTGACAACTTTCCCCAGCTAGCCGTATCTAAGCATTATCCGGGTCCCATTCGTCCACATTAACCCATCCCTGCTCCAGAGTGAAGTCCCAACCTCCCCTTACCACCCATAAAACCCGCAGGATCCCTCCCCCATTGTTGCAGTGTCATTACTATGTGCTGCAGGGTCAGTAACCGAGAGGCGCTGCTCGCCAAATTGCTCACTACGTTGTGCCCTGTTCCCTCATGCTTCCCAAAACACGCAGGAACCTAATTAAAGCAAACGCAACCACGCTCCCAGAAAACTGACAGAACCAAAACAGCCAAGGAGAAACCAACCTGAACCAAACTCCCAGCCCAGAAACCAAAGACCCAGTGGCTTGCCACCCACCCAGGTCCCTCTTACTCTCTCTTACTCCATCCAGGCCAAGGGCAGCGTGATGCCATAGAATGGGCATCAAAGATAAGGGGCCTCATTACACGGTAGGCGGTAACCATGGCGCTATTAGCGGCATGGTTGCCGCCTGTATTTTACCGTGTCCGCCTTGGTGGATGGCAGAATTACCGCCCTACTCCAAGGTGAGCGGGGGCGGTAATTCCCCATTCACCAAGGCACTTCCCCATTCCCATTTCCGCCCCCATAGGGCATAATGGGAATGGGGAAGGAGCTAATTACGGTACCGCAAATTGCGGTACCGTAATTAGCACAGAGGTCCCTTTGCGGCACCCTACTTTAACGGCTGGTAAAACCAGCCGTTAAGGTCGGGTCCCGCAAAGGGAACTCTTAGTAAGGTGGTAAGGGTTTACCGGTACCAGTGCCCTTACTGGTACCGGTAAACCCTTACCGCCTAACGTGTAATGAGGCCCAAGGTCTTTCGAGGTGTCCCAGCAACCAATGCAGGTATCCGCCCACGTCTGCAAAGATTTGGCATACCCTAAACAGTCAAAACCCACCCCTTGTTACACAAACATTGCCCTGAGCTACTATCATAGAGGCAGTATGCGCCCCCTATCAGAGTTGCAGTGTCACTGAGCAGTATTCCTTCTCTACGGTGCCCATAGTGACTTTCCAGGAGTTTGTTGCAGTAGTATCCTCAAGAAGTGGAACCGGTCATCATGGAGTACCTTGAGCTTTGACAGATAAATGAGCATATATTGAAGGTTTGCTCTGCACAGCGGTTCTTTTGTGGGACCAACCATAGCCCTGCGCTTCTGCACCAGCACACTGTAGTCAGGGTATATCTACAACTTTGCTGACACTCCCACAATGCCCCCCTTGCCCTGGAAAAGGCAAAAAGTAATTCTCTATCCTTGAAAATCATAATCTCCGCAATCAAGGCCCTGGGGGTGGGGGAGTCCTGTAGGCGGTCTCCGGGCCAACAACCTGTGCACTCTCCCCACTGTGAGGCCTTGCAACAGAGCCGCAGGACCCACTTCCTGCAAAATTAGGTTATCTACATAGGTGGTCGGATCATTCCCTTCCTCCTCTTCAGCCAGCCCGAGGATTCTGATGTTGTTTCTTTAGCCCCGACCCTCAGAATCTTCCACCCGGCACTGCAGGACACTCACTCTGTTCATTAGTTTGGACGCCTGCACCTGAGTGGTAGTGATGTTCGACATGTTTTAATGCACCTGTGTTTCCACTGTCCCAATCCAGTCCGACAGAGAGCTTCCATCTTGCCTCAGCAAACCCACATCCATAATGACGGTGTCCACCTTTTGTTCTAGGCATGTTTTCAGGGGAGTGATGGCCACAAGGATAGGATTTTCCTATCCACACTCAGCAACGGTAGACACCTTCTCCGTACCCCTGCCATCTTTTCAGCATAAGCGTCCATCATAGTATGCTTGCCTTTTCTCCGGTGACCAAACAACCTGGTAACCAGGTCCAGCCATGTAGCAGCTGTAGGAAATTCAGAATCTTAAATGTGGCACAGGGTCAGAAGGAATCTGTGTGTCACAGGCCACGGTGGTGTTGCCCACCGTCCCCTGCAAAGTCAGGAGCTGGAAGCAGCAATGTGGAGGGGGCTACTCGGTTCGCCTTTATGCTACTAGAGAGAGCGCCTTACTGCCAGGTGTACCAAATCCAAGCACTTGGGGAAGAATTATTGGCAGACCATGGCAGCCTGAAATATGACTGTGTCGAACCGGGTCACCCCAGCCAACCAGCGCCATACCAGGAGCCCTTCGCCTTACTTAGGTCCCCTACCATGCCAGGCCTGGGCAGCATCAGGGGAACAGGCACTGACTGTACCCTGCCTCCTCCTGTTTCCGAGGCAGAGACGCACTCCCGGTTAGGCAATGCCCTATCTAACAGCTCCAACAGGGGATCCAAAGCTACTGCAACAGTCTGGATTGGACAATTGCCTCCCCGTAACTTCCCTGCCAGTGTTCACTGCCACTCCTCACAGGGACAAATGGGCTGCCCACGCTCTCCGGCAGGGGAGACCAGTCACCCGGCCTCTCCCTCTACGCCCAGGGGGTGTCTCCTCACCTCTATACATCACCTGTTCCAATGCCGCAGTTATCAGGCACCCTCGGGCTCTCTGTCGTCATGCCCCAGCAGGAGGCAGCTAGCTCCAATGCCCCCTCGCCGAGGGCATCCATTCCAGGGCCTCAACACCTGCGCCCCGGCCCCTGCCAATATCAAGAAAAAGAAAACTGCTGAGCAGGGGAGCACTCCCTACTCCGTCCCTCACCAACGGGGGTGGGGTCACACACCCCCAGAGCCTCCAGGTGCTCAGTACCAGTCACTGGGAGGGCCAGTAATGCTCCGGCAAGTCAGGCGTCAGCCCCATGCCACCCAGCACACTCTGAAGTCTTCACTGAAATACCTGCGCCGACAACAGGGACACAAACCACCGGCTCTGCACTCCACTCTGGGCGAAGGCACGCTGCCTTCACCAGCCGGTGGGTGTTGTCTGCACTTCACTCCCGCAGCGGCGCTGATGCGCCTAGCGGAATCTCTGGTCCCCACAGCCTCCTCCTCCTAGGCACAAGCACCCGCAGTCCAGCCGTGGTCTCCCTCACTTATACTGGCAGCACTCACCGTGACCATAAGGAACCCTATGCAGCCCGCGCAGGAGCTGCAGCCGCCATATTACTTCTCAGGATTGCAGCGTTTTTTTACAGGCATCACCATGCTGAGCTCCTCAACTTCATAGCAGCAACACCACTTCTCCGGTTAGGGCACCATCCAACCACTTCTTACGCAACCACAGCCGAAAAGCAGACAATTTAAAGTATATAAAGCAAGGATCAGCGGAAGCTCACAGAAAGAGAAGCCTCACTGCATGGTTCTAGTCACACCCCCACATTAAAATGAGGTTTGATTTCTGTTAAGAAGAGGCGATTGTTCAACATTGGCTGTCTAATGGCTAAGAAATTTATTCTGCTTAAACGGAAATCAAATGCGCCCCGAACTGTGGATTTGTTGTTAAAGAAAATGACGCATGCTAATGAATGTGAGGACACCTACTTATCGTTAATCAATTCAAGGTGTAGACTGAAGTATATATGGGATCCATTCAAAGTTTTTCTGCGCAAGCAGAGGGGTTGCGCTGACTGAGTACACTTGTGTTGAATGTGTGAATGAAACTGCACTAGTGAAAAGCATTTGGTTATTGGTTATGTTCAATAATATTATGTGAATGTATTCAAGTTGCACTATTTCTTAGCTGATGGATGTCTTTCACTGAATTTTGAAAATAAAGTTTGAAAAAAAAATGCGGTTTGATGGTGATGTGAGTTTTTATATGTATACATCTCCTGAACAATGAGATCTAAGTCAGTCCCGACTTTGATGTGAGTTTTCACACCTAGATCAGTGTACATGTTTGAAATGTACATCTTCTACACCTATGTATAAGTTTGTATATAAGATATACATTAATTATGCTCATGTCTTATATATGCCCCCTTTATGTATAAAAAGCTCACATTAAACTGAGGTCTAACTTGGATGTAAATTTAAAAACATTTAAGAGGTGTATAGGAGTTTTACAATTCGTACATGTAAGCAATTCGAATCTGCTATACGTCTTATATATATATATGAAAACTGACATCACAGTAAAAGGTGGTGTATCCTCTATAATTCCAATGGGTTACAGTCTTTCCATTGAAAGATTTTCTATTGAAAGATTTTCCATCGAAAGATTGTCCATCGAAAAATGTTCATTGAAAACTTTTTTCATCGAAAAAATCTTTCAATTAATATTTTTTCCATCAAAAATGTATGGATTTATATTTGGGTGGGCTAATGGCTTACAGGGTTAAACAGTTACTTTCCGACAATATATATATTTGGGAATGTGTGTTTTAAAGGGTAAAAACAGGGGTTTAAGGGGGCCCCCAAATTTAAAAAAAGATATTCTTTTACAGGTTTTTGATGGAAAGTGATATTAAACCACATTAGATGAAAATAAAATTGTTTTAAAAAATTTGATGGAACATCTTTTCAATGAAAGACATTCAATGAAAAGACATGTAACCTATTGCAATAAATTCGCACATCACCAGGGTATCCCATAGAGATGGCATATATTTCAATAGGCCTAGACGTCCAGTTTACAGGCCGTGCCTCTTGCTTGAGAGCCTAATACCATCTCTAAGTCCTTTACAGTGAAGTTTGAACAATTATAATTTCTCATAATCAGGCACTCCCCTCTTGTGGTATCCTGCAGTATCTCATCCTCACCCAATCTAGGGAACACTAATACCCCACTATGTGTTGCGAGGGGTCAGAAATGAGAGGCGGACAGAAAGTTGTATTGTTTTCATTATCAGATATCTTTATTAAAATAAAAGAGTTGGATAAAGGCCTCTATGACCCTATCCTAAAGAGAGTTTCCCTACCTAGGAAACTAAAACTAAAGATCAGTCTGTGTCATAAGAAATTATATAAACTGTCCTTGTGTCCAACTAATCTGGACCTCACACTGAAAGAAGAACAACTAAATGTGTAAGGACAATGTCTCTGACTTATGTTTGGCAAAAAGTGTTCACAATTAAAACAAGTAGACATATCAAATAGAAATAGTCTTTTCCAAGGAGAAACCCTTGGATCCAGTGGGTGGTTCCCTTCCCCTGGATAGCTCAGGTAGGATGGCAAAAGTGTTTTCCAAACAACAGTTTCTTAAGGATGGCAAAAGGTGTCTCTTTCAAACAGCCATTTCCTAAGAATGGCAAAAAGTGTCTAAGACAATAGTTTCTTAAGTATAACAAAAGTGTCTCTTTCAATCAACAGGTCCAGGATGTTTCTGTGCAAACAATATGTCCCATACCATTTAGCTCTTCCTAGGTTTCTTTGCACTGAGTTCACAAACCAAAAGGGTCTTATTTAGAATTAGATGTTCCACATAGGGTTTTGTATCAATCTCATTGATATTTTAAGGGAACAAACGGATGTACTTGTCCATCAGAAATTGTGCTGTGAGCTCTTCAGGGCTCTGCTTATACTCTTCCGCTCGGTATTTTGACTTCAACAGGAAAAAGGTCTTTCTTCAATTTCACAACTTCAACTTGTTTGTTTTCTTAGAGTCTTTGGTATATTTGTTTTACTATGTGTTTTGTAAAGTCAGAAAGTTTCTTCCTGTGACTTCAGTGGACTTCCTGGTATAGTCCCTTGCCAGGAATCCTTTAGTAGGTGCATCAGATCCCCTGGTATACTTTCCTGGCAGGTATCTTCCCACAATTATAAGGTGCTTATTTAACTTTAGCTTGCCTGGTGTTTTGAATGCCAGGACTCCCTTTCATCTGGTTCTTAGATCCCCAAGTATACTACCCTGGCAGGTATCTTGCTACAATTTCTTATTTTTCTGTATATTTCAGATGAATTACCTGGTGTACTCCCCTGCCAGGAATCCCTTTCTGGGGTCTTGCAGATCCCTGGTATACTTCTCTACCAAGTATCTTTCGCCCTAATGTTCACTGCCTGTTGTGCACCTTTTACCAGGACTTCATCTCAGATTTCACTGTCCTTTAGTTTTGCAGTTGTATTACTTCACTGTGCCAATACTTAATTGGCTTCAGGTACTACTTGTTTCAACTTTTCCCACATTTATATGTCATGTATAGAGACTTGTTCAAGTTCTATTTTTTAATTTCTTCATTAATATTCATTTGTTTTGCTTGTGGTAATACTTGCTATAACTTTCCCCTATATTGACATCTCATCCATGAGGACTTGTGCAAGTTCCGTCTTTGTATTGTACTTGGTCGGTATTCAAAATAGTTTCCTAATTGCTTACATGCCTATCGGTACGCCCTGGGGTCCCAAATAGCTCTGGGCAGACTCATTGGTGTCTGGTAGTGTTTCCGACCAGTGGCACGTTGCTGAGGTGACGTTTCGTCTCTGGGATCACATTTCTCGCACTGCACACCTTCTTCCAGCCCTCCTGACATCTCCGCATTTACTCTCCTGTAAGACTGCTGCTTCCCGGCACAATCTTGTCCACGGTAGATCTTATGCTACTCCTGGCTCCCTCATGGTTCTCCCACGGTGCTTGCTATGTCTTTCTTGGCCTTGCACCTTGCCGATAGGTAATTCTTTCGAGCGGCCACCTGGAAGTGCCTGCCTTCTCCAGCATGGTTTGTTCCGCGCTGCCGCCTCCTCCCTCTGTTCTGCTTCCTTCTCCGGTTCCCTTCTCCTGAATGCAGACACCATTTTTAAATGTGTCCTGCACTCAAGCTTCATTACAACAACTAGTTGCATGTTTGGTTTGGTGTTTCCTTCACTCCACATTAACTCCTTCTTCCTCGTCTCAGTACTTGAGGCCTTGTGGGAGTTGGAGTCCACAGGATTTCAGGGACTTCTAAAGTGATATTGTTTATGATTTTTGTTTGGAACCAAAACATCAGAGACAGGAGATGTTAGGTGTGTGTCATGCCACGTTTTTTAAGATCACAACACCACCAGTGAAGAGAGCCAAGGGGGGCGGAGTGAGTTTCCCGGTAGTCATTGCCCACTACTGGAATTACCTCCCCGTAGGCCTCTGAGCACAGTAATCCTATGGAGCCTTGTGCAAAGCCCTGAAAACCTGGATGTTCATCTGAACTGTGCCCCTAAAACCACCTATGTCTCTTATGTATGTACTGTCAAGCTGTGAATGTAACTGGTTTGCAACAGTGCCCTGATGCCCTTGGGTTTAGGGGCTTTACAAATGTAAACAATATATAAATAAAATATATGAGGCATGAAAGGTATTCTGGATAGAGTGTTTTGCAGGAAGGGGTTTGGGGTTTTTATAACGGGAAGGATTTGTATAGTGACAACAAACCATTAAGAAAGAGAAGAATACTGTGTCTCTCTTGATGGGGTCACCAACTTCCCCCAACAGCCGTCTCCTCCCACATGATCCTGACTAGGGTGAGGATCAGGTAGTGGCTGCCCTCCCCTACTCACATTTGAGGAGATCTTAGTCTGGGAATCAGTAATGACTCCATAGGATTCATCACAGTGTGCCATATACTCTGAAGAAGTGTCCCATCTATGTTTCTGTGGTCAAATGTGCTGGGATTTCAATGGCTTGCATTTTTATTGGGTGTTCTCAGCCACCACATTCCAGAAGCCTAGTTGCCACTTCAGTCTTGTTCCATGTTTCCTCTTGGCAGATGAGTTTCCTTTATCTAAGAGCTCAATTATAGTTTTTTTCTACAAGTTTTGATCTTTTCTCTGCCTGCTGGGCAAGACTTTGATGTTTCAAGTAGAATACTTTTTTTTCATTCTTACAATCCTTATAACCAGGATTACTTTCCTTGGAACTCATGCCTACTTTTCCACTTAGTCAATAAGGATCCAGACACACTACTCAATGCACTAGATGTCCTTACATGTTCTGTCCTTCTCTGGGCCACTTCCAGACAGTCTAGTATCAAGGTCGCATTATCCTTCACCATTCTAAGATGTAGCTGGTTTCAATTCTCCATCATGCATTTAATAATTATATCTGCATGGTTATTTGTTAAAACAGGATAGGAGGCCATTTTAAGACTTCCGTCCTGGGACTTCTATGTTATATTCCAATGTCAATATTAATGGATTCTGGTCATTCTCACTTGTGTTTGCAGCCACGAAGATTGTAATAACTTTCCATTGTGATATGAACACCAAAAGATAATCTATTATATGTCATGATCTGCTGTTTTCAAACATAACATGACCTGGGCTATCATCAATAAATCAGCCATTCAATGGACGTAATACACCTTGTAATAAGAGTGGCCATGATGTGAAACCTTTGCAATTAGCTATCAGATTGGAAAGTTGCTCAACGGCAACATCAAAATCCTCATCTTCAGCTAAATCCCCTATTAGTTCTGAGATATTGCTTCATTTTTCCTTTGGATGCAGTTATTTACTTATGATGACCCAGGCGCCTGATTGTGCTGTGCCCAGGCTGGACTAGTAGCTTAGTCCTACCTTGAAGTGAACACAGCTTTGCATTACCCTGTGAGGTGAGTTACGCATGGGCCCAGGACTAACTCTCCTTATTCCATTCATATTTTTTCTTTACAACCACTAGGCATCCTACTCATTTGAGAAACACCTAATCCAGACTGCTTTATTTAATTTCATTGGGCACAAGCGTATAGAGTCCAGGTTGGGCACACAGTTATCTGCCTTTTTTTCACATGTGATCAAACTCTGACTGGTATTGTCGATTAGGCAAGTCTGTTTCTTTTATTTTTGTGGCCCTGAACAAAAAGTGTATGGGAAATTAGATCAACTTGGGCGGGGACTGCTTTTCTGTTTCCTGTACTGGAGCATGAATATTATCTGGAGGAGGCAGGCAGGTGGAGACGCGCACCCTCTCAAGCAGCCTCTCTTGTACTGTGATATTCCACCAATTGGATAAGGGGACGACTGTGGGAGTGAAGGGCAACTCTTTCTCCCTGATGGGGCCCAGGCATGAGCTTAAATAAGTGGAGTAGGCACCAGGCATTGTGAGGCTGGATTGTCTCTGTTTTGTTATGGGTTACGATGAGCCAAGCAGCCAAGGAATATGTACGTTTGCCACCCTTCCTTTTCTGGATGCACGAGTAGCCACTGGCAACGGGAAGGATTTATTTCTCTCACTTCACCCCTGCATGTAGGGACAGGGACACCACAGACCCTGCAACTCATGTTGTGACTGGAATGGCATGAAGGATACCGGCTCCCTCTTGATTCCTTGCTTACCTATGCACTATTAGTGGGATCCGGGATAGCACAGCACCTCATCACTTATTTGAAATGATTGTGCGCCTTATTAACACTTCATCTTGGCACCTGTCTTCCCATGGAGCTTGGCTAATGAGGCAAGAAAGTCCTGGACGTGCTTTACAGCCACTGAAAGGGTCAATAGGCATGGCAGCCCCACTACATGGGGATTCCAATCCCCCAAATCCTCTCTGCACACACATATTAGCAGATTATTATTTTATTAGATAGTTCAGGCCAGATCATTATTCTCTGTAACCAGAGCACTACTGGTCATTAGGCCAGAGGGTATACAGAGATCAAGTGCCCTGCTAATGGCCATGGTCCCACTGCCTCGGGTCAGTTCAAAGGAGGCCATCCCAAACAACAGGTAGTAGGTTCAGGCTGAAGTAGGGTTCATGTGTTTACTTTTAAGTCCCACAGGACTTATTATTACAGAAGCAAATACAGAAAAAAAGAAAAAGGGAAGTGTATATAAGTGAAATACACCACCAAACACAGAAAGCCTAGATATTAGCTATGTCACATGCTTTACACATCTCTCTATCCACATAATAATGTAGAAACATTTTTCCCCAAATAACTGTGTGCGTGTGTGTGCATGCGTATGTGTGTTTAAAGGGTGAAGATGTCACTCAAGAAATGTGCAGCTAGACGAAGTGTGATAGCAAGAACACATCAGCTGATTATTCAGTGTACTGTGCCCTGAAGGGAAGTAGCGCCTTGGGCGGTTAAGTGGAATTTTAGAGGGTTCCGAGCAGGCCAGTGCCACTGAAAGCCATGCAGCCCTGGGAAGGAAGGGGCCTCCTGACAGGCTCACATGAGATATGACTAATTTCAAGTCTATAAAAGGAACTGGTAGTTTGGAAAATGTGCTGACATCATTATAAGGCAGTCTACTAATTCCAGCTCTGATTACGCTGCTGCAGGGAAATGCAAGTACATTTAAACGTCATGCTCGGACTTTACCAGCAGAACTCATGCAACACTAGATATAGTGAATATGAGCTCTGTATTACAGAAAACAGTGTCATCATGTTGATCTGAATTTTAAAGTGTTTCTCTGATGAAAAATACACAGTAGTAATTTATGTAGACTACAAGATAAACTGAATAGGTGCCTCTGATACTCAAATCAATGATGTTCTGTTTACATTAACCTCAGAATTATGCAAGATTGAGGTAAACTTGGCAGGATTCTGAGACCCTGCATGTTACACACAGATCCCTAAAGACAGGTTGTACCCCATTGAGATATTTTACAGGCTGGAAAATGTGTGAGCTACAATTAAATCACAATGAATCATGAAGGCACGGACAATGCGTTGTGGGTCATATGTCTGTATATGAATACTACTAATCTCGGAAAAAGGGATCCAGAGGAACCAATTTTGAAAAGGGGAATCAAGGAATGTTATTAGACCTGATCCATTGTTTTAAATATTAGAACTTTAATCATGAATTAATCATAGCACTCATCACAATTTTACATTGCAGGAGAAAGATTTAAGAACATATAATTTTAGATACAATTAATCTCATTCATACACATGCGTCCATTAACCATTCGTACATACACAACAGCGACAAATATCAGCTAAAACGTTATCATAAAAGAATCATGACAATCAGTTACTTATTGTCTTTGTTAAAAAGAACAGAAGTATACAATCAATATATAAGAGACCACAATAAATTGCGCAAGTGGTCATAGGTTGGGATAGGTCACATCAATATCCAAACTTGACCTCATCTCTGGTTTCTCAGCCGGTTTCGACGTATATAACCTTAATTTTGTTACGTCTTCATCAGGAGATAAGCCATAACACTCTGAAAAGACAGGGAAACATACAAACATAAGACTCTGTCTTAGAGTAACAAGGTGGGGAGAGCCTCCAATTGTCAGACAATTAAAATATTTACTAAAAATAATTTAAAACAAGAAAGAACAACCTGCCCCCACCTGTGTGCCCTAGCTTCCAGGGGGGGCCCTTTGCATGCCAGAAAAAAGTGCTACCATAATAATTGGTGCCCCATAGTGTAAGAGAGAGCCCACTAGTCATGGTCGATGTGAAACCCTATCGAGTTTAGTTTAAAGTGCTGGTGCATCATGTTCCCGTGAATTGGATGAAAGACACATCTTATGTCTCGAAACCCAGTCAAAAGTGTCTGAATTCTAACAGTATATTTGCATGAGATGTGCCAATACAATGACCTAATTGGGTAACTAACCTTCAAAGCGAAGAAAAACAACAACAGCTGGGGATTCCTGAAATAAATAACAGAAATCGCTGCTGCATCAATGTGCGATGTTCGGAGGAAACTGCATTGCCGTCAGCCAGATTATGGCGGTTATCCAATCTGTAATAAATGAGTACGACATTAATAACCCATTTGATTGGGTATGTTATCACTCTACCACCTATTAGTAGTATACTAATACCCTGACCCAGTGACTTTCAGATAAAAAAAATGTATATGAATACTGGCAGAAAAACAGGGATGTGGTATCCCCGCGACCAACTATACTGGGGAGTAAGGGGCAAGAGTTTAGATGTAATGTGATGTGATCTAATTAAAGTGGTCTTGTGTAGTGCGCTTCTTGCAAGAATGAAAGCCGGCTTGTATGGCGCAGCCGAGGGGAGGTCTATTTTAATGAGAGGGCCATCATTTAAGACGGAGCAGAGAAGGGGAGTTGCTGCTGGAGAAACACACATCTAACCCTTTCTGAGCCTGTCCTGGCAAGAGATTATGCAAGAACATTAAAACAAGGGTTTTTCAAATGCAAGATTGTCCATGCCTCAGCCTCGCACTATCTTGCAGAAAGGGAACCCCACATTGCGCTTTCTCATCTGACTATAAGACTGCCCATTTTGGAGAGCCACCAGAGAGAGGGGCGGCAATAACATGGCTCTGAAATGGGCCAGTGGAAGGACTTTGGCTCACAAAGTGTGCAGATGACTAATTACTACACTGACGACTAACATAGGAAGAATCTTTAGTCCGGCTAAACTACCAGTTTGGTGACAGAAGCTCACTTTGAGAGAGAAAAGGAGAAGAGATGAAATGGAGGGTAGAATAGAAACTTAAGTAAAGGGATCATCCTCATATGTGTTGTTCCAAGGCCAGCAATTGCTTCGCTCTGTGTTCTCCGGGTATCAAATCAGGGAGAGTATCAAATCAGGGAAGGACATGAAGAAGCATAATTTCCTGTACTGAGAGACACCATCCTGCATGTTTATCCACAAACATAGACCAGGTTGCCTAGAACTTGTTGGAAGAAAGACAAATTGTCACATGGAATCGCAAAGGCTTGTCAGAAGCTAAAAATAGGTAGATTGCATTGTAACACAGAAGAAAGGAAAGGGTCGGTGGTAAATGTTCATGAACAGTGCCCTTCAGCTTGCCTTAGAAAAGAATATGCAAGGCACTCCATACATGCAGCTCTAAATAAAGCTCCAGACCGACCAATGTATGCTGAAAAGTGAAAAGAACATCAGCAGGACTTTGATTTAATGACCCCAAAAACCTATTTCCTGGTTCCCTAAAAGGACACAAAATATGGTATATTTATGACAAGTTTGTAAAGCCCATAAAATGTAAAATGGCCACACTTGAGGAAGCTATTGAATCTAGGAGTCTTCATGGTAACGATGGCCATGAAAGATTAATACTTTCATATGTTCATGTTCAAGAACTAGAGAAGATACTCTCTCTTCATGGTAGGTGCCTCACACTACCAATTCGAAGTACTTCATTTTGGGATAACATCTCCACTCAACTCACTTGTGCAGGTAAGGAGTGAACGCATACCTTTGCCTAGATGCCTGGTTCATAAAAGGGAGAACAGCCAAGGCATTGACAAAGCACACACAAACAAAAATAACATTATTATATTTCTTCTCAATCAATGTGTGTGACAGAATGCCACCTGGAGAGGGTGTGCCACAGGCCAAGTTCACAGGTTACATTTGCATTCCTGGCCGCTGCTGTAACCAAAGTCACTGCAGGCAGAGGCTGCAATTTAACTTCTGCACTTCTGATCGAAATTGCAATAATTTGTGCCTTATCCGCGTAGTGCCATGGGAACCTTTAAGGTTAAGCTTTACCTTGCTATCGTACAGCGAATAATAAGTGCACGTAATTACAAAATGCACAGCAATTTGATATCATACAAATCTGAACCTTTGAGTCAAGGAAAAGTATATGAGTGCAATGTGTATTCATGGCATCCTGGCTGTCTGTAATGTTCCAAGTCAGACATGAGCCAGCATGATGGCCTCCTTGGTACCACCCATGAAAAAGGGTAACTGCTCCCCGTAGGCATAGGAGCTCTCACCGGGAGATCTCCAGGGAACCTTCCTTTCAAAGGAGCACTCACCTAACAAAGACCAGACTCACACCAGGGGATTTCAGATTGAGGAATGCAGGAGAAGATGAAATGGTCCTGAGACAGGCATCCAAGGCAGAGGAGAGGTATGTCCCTTAACCATCCCCAGAGAACATTGGGGGTGAACTGCTGTGGATCAAGGCCTGCATTCTGATAGTTGCACTAGAACCAGGCTCCTCACTGAAGGTAAAATAACTCCTGCAAGTAACAGCCATGCTTCCTGGACATGGAGTGCAGAATACCAAGGACTCACCCTGTCCTATGGCCCCTGTACCTGTGTAGGCGTAAGCAGCATGGACGCCTGTTTCACCGTTTTGAACTGTCCTCAAACTGATGCAACCATATGGAACCCTTCAAACCACACAGAACCCACAAAGGGACCTTTGACACTTTTGATGCATCCTCTAACCAATGAATGCAAACTTTGAACAGAACAAGTTCAACGCCTCACTGCATCAGTAGTGCTCATGGCCATTTCAGTTTGACCATCAACTCACTGCTGCAAACATCTTTGAACCGCTGTGTCTGTGAACAATGCATCGAACTACAAGGACCTTGTATGGACACATCTCCAACATCAACTTGAACATCCGGTTACCATTTGGGGCTCACGCCGACTCAATGCAGTGGTAACTATTCATCTCGTGCTGGCTCAACTGTCAAACTGACTCAGGTGAACACTTTGAACTTCACTGCTTCAATGCCACATTGAACCACACAGATCCCCGCTTTGAACCTGAATTGATGCAAAATCGCCATCTGGATCAACGCGACTGACCACATTCGAACCCGTTTCTATCTACAAGGATAGTGCATAGAAGCCCGGTCCAAAGATGTTCAACCTCCCAAGAACAAGAGCCAGGTACTGTTGAGAGGCCTAAACCTCTTGGTCCACTTTTGGGACTTTAGCGACTGATAAGACATCTTTTGCATCGGTTTCTACACGAGCATATCCTTGTAAAGTGACGTTATTTCAATTACTTTCCTGTGTACCCCTCCTCCAGTACCAAGAATGCTATTTTATGCAAGTTCTGCATTTTCTGTGCTCTTTACCCAAGGGTGTGTTTTTGTTGGTGTTTTTAGCTTATTTATTGGTATTGTACGATCAGACCAAACAAAAAGGTCCGACCGTACAATACGACTGAAAAATGCTACCACCAAAGGTTTGAACACCAAAAGTTTGAACCTTTGGTGGTAGCATTGCAGGTAAGTAAAAAAAAATAATAAAACAAAGACTGCGGGTGTGTCACCTGCAACACCCCATTCACTATACTGTGTGGTATAGTGAGCAGGGTATTGCGCGGGACATCCCCGCAGCACACCTGCAAAAAAGAAAATGAAAAAGAAAAAGAAACAGGGGCTGAACACCCCGCTCACTATACTTTACAGTATAGTGAGCAGGGGTTGCAGGGATTGCGGTTGAAACCCCTGCAGCCCCCGTAGTATGTAAGTGTGTTCGCATGAGGAAGGTGCAAACTTTTGGTAGTTCGCACCTTTCTCATGCAAACTTTCCAGCCGCAGCAAAATCAGCCGCGGTCGGATCACTTAGAATCTATTTATTTGCATTCGGATCACTTAGAATCTATTTATTTGCATTTCTTGAGTGTTTAATGAAAGTTTCTATATTTATATAGAACCTTGATTAGACATTCCTTATTTTGGTGTCCTTGTACCATCACTTTAGACCCCTCCTAAGAGAATATCCTGCCCTCGTGCCATGTTTGTTTGTTTGTTTGTTTGTTTGCTTGCTTATTGATTTATAAAGCGCACTGAACACTTAGGTATCTGGGCGCATTACAAGGAGATTAATGGGTACGTTTGCATAGATTATGGCAGATCTTAAATACATAAATTACATGCAGACAGTGGTTATTAACTTACAGAACGGAGTTAGTGCAGATATTATATACAGACATCATGTGCACACAACAGTTATAACTTGTCGATATTGGTGGTACAGACAGAATATACATACATTCTAAAGCATAGTTTGACAATCGTTTTAAGGAAAGTGGTCAGGGTTAGGCAGCCTAGCTGTGTCCATCATTCAGCAGGCCTTAGTAAGTCAATGGTAAGTTAGTGTTCAGTTCTCAGAGCAGTAGGAAGCGAGTTCCACAGATTGGCGGCCATAACAGGAAAGCTGCTGCCTCCTGCTTTTTTCAATTTAAATCTAGGGACTCTGAGACAGAAAGAATTGGCAGACCTAGATGGGCGTGTGGAAATGTCTTTGTTTCCATTAAATAGCGTGGGGCTAAGTTATTCAGGCATTTATAGAAGAGCAAGGCAGTTTTGTACTGAATTCTGTCATTGATGGAACGCCAGTTGCTGTTCCGTCTGTCCTCTGAAATGTGTTGTCTCCTGGGTATACAAGATGCCACAAATGGTTGAAGGAGGTACATGTGTTAGCAGTGCCTGTTTTACCTTTATGATTTGGATCACTGGTGGTTTAGTAGTAGTGTGGGGCTGAATAGCCAGTTTAGCCACTAGGCACCACTGCACACCTGCGGAGAAGTAGACATTTCATCAAAATGTACAAAAGTCAAGCTTAAACCCTGCAAAGTTACGAAGCTACAAAGGACAATTGCTTCATGTATCTATCTAATTCACTATGCCAGATTGCAAACGAGACCAGTTCAGGAGTGGCTGACTTCAAAGTAGTCACAAGCAGCAGGAGGACCTTGTAGTGGTTACCCAAAAGATTGTCAGGTCACTAGTGTGGTGGAATTTAAAAAACATGTTGATGGGTCACCATTTTGCAAATGTCCCTGCTCTATTGCCATCAAAACAGACACCTATCTGACAGAGTGAGGGGAACAATTTCAAGTCATTCAAAGCCCAATGGAAGTGGCATACTCACCAAACAGAGATACATACCAACGTACTGGAGCTCAATGCAGTTTGCCGGCATTATGCCGTTTTTAAGCACAAACACACAGTAAAGATGTTCTCATATGCACAGACAACACCACTGAAAAGTTTAAGATCAACATAAAAGGGTAAACAAACTTGCAGTTACTATCACAAAGCGCACAATTGATTTGGCACTGCTGCATACAGAGAACAAGTATTTGCAATAGCAACCGTTTTATGTAGACATGAGAAAGGTATTTGCAAGTCACTGTCATAGTGGTATTAACTGGCCATTAATGGTGGCAGCTGCATAATGGTGTGAGTACCTGGACATATAATAGCAGTGCCTGGTAAATGGCTAATACTTATACCAAGGCCAAAAACTGTTGGCTTTGCCAATGCTTGTTTTTAACAGGACTTCAATGAAGGACGCATCTAGCGCTTACAAATCGAGTGGCTGAAAGCAGACCTGGTTAAGACATTGTATATTATACCAGTAGCTTACTTACAGCCCCAATCAAGTCATTAACTCTCAGAAGACTGTTTACAAATTGAGTGGCTGAAGGCAGACCTGGTTAAGACATTGGGCCTCATTACACGGATGGCGGTAAGGATTTACCGGTACCGGTAAAATACCGGTACCGGTAAATCCTTACCGCCTTACTACGAGGTCCCTTTGCAGGTTGGGGGATTTAACGCCTGCTTTTTGCAGGCGTTAAAAACCAACCCGCAAAGGGACCCAGGGAGCTAATTACGGTACCGCAATTTGCGGTACCGTAATTAGCGCCTTCCCCATACCCATTATGCCCTATGGGGCAAAAATGGGAATGGGGAAGGGCAATGGTGGAAGGGGGAATTATCGCCCCACCAACCTTGGAATGGGGCGGTAATTCCCCTTTCCGCCAAGGCGGTGCCGGTATTTTACCGGCATCAACCATGGCGCTAATAGCGCCATGGTTCTCCGCCATCCGTGTAATGAGGCCTATTGTATATTATACCACTAGCTTACTTACAGCCCCAATCAAGTCATTAACCTGCAGAAGACTGTTTTGGAAAAACCCTGTCATTACCAAGTTACTGAGTTACCAAAAGGATGCCGCTTGGTTGGTGAGGGCCAGGAAGTGGGTTGCAATGGCTATATGGATTAGCATGGCCATGAGCAGTCAATGAGTGGGTAAATAACCAAACAACCCCTACAAGCTTTGTGTCCCTCATCATATGCCATTTCACCCTCTCTCTACTCTAATGCAATAGTTTTGGCTTATATATTCCAGGGGTGAATAACTGTATGTAGACACTCTCAGACAACAGATTTGAGAGTACTATGAGTGGAAACTGAATTAAAATTCACTCAAACACCTTTTCAGAATATGGGGATCCGGCAGAAGGTGCTAACAGTAGCTCATTACTCTTAATGAAACACCTGTTTGGTCGATGACCCAACAAAAGCACCTTCTCTCTCTGGAATTAGCCCACTTTTCGTGCACATTGCTCGATTGGTCTCTAGCAAGGTTTGCGCCGTGCAAATCCCATACAAACATTTGCCGTACAAGATTTTGTAGAATTAGTCTCAACGTTTCTGGATGAAATAGCATGCAAAAGGATTTGTTTCACGTTAGCTGTACATTTCTAATTCCAGAACTATTAGCATTCTTGGGGATATTCCATTTCTCCATGCATTCACAGTAGGGCAGTGAACACATAAACGTGATACAGTCGCATCATGGTATCCACACTTTCACTCAATTGACTTGTAAGTGAAGGTTGTTCAGTTTAGCTCCCAATATAAACTCCTAAGTATTTTCTACTGTTTAAATCTCACTTTCACGTCTGCACCACTACTACAAGCATCTGGGTGACACTAGTTTCAATCTTTAGCAGATACAATAGGACCAATTTCAGGTTTCCACCCAGCCCTACTTTTTCAATCAATTATGTTTTTCTTTCATTTAATGCGTCATTGCCTTGCAATTATCTAACATTAAAGGTGCCTTTGTGGAAAGCACACTCCCCCCCTACGGAGTCTGTTGCTGTTATCCACAGTTGACAGATGGTTATGGTTACCCACCTCAATAATCCTCTTTCTATTGGCCCCCGAAAGACACATGGCTGACTGGACCTGCAGGGACTTTAACCTTAGACCATCAGATCAAGCAGATGCATTAGTCCAGTGAGCCACAGACCCAACAGAGCCCGAGCTGCTCCCTCCATCTCTAACTTGAAGAAATCATGTTATCCATAGGGTTATACGAGTTATCCTCCAGGTTATTTGGCAATAACCTGTCAGATATGCATTATTTAAGCCATGGATACTTCAATATTTCATGCAGAGAAGGCTGAACTGATAAAGTGCTAAATGGTGAACCATTGCTGATGAACCATGCCTGCTCCAGTTAATACATTCCTGCCCTCATCTCTGAGTTCTGCTTACTTTCTCATTGATTTGTCATTCTCATGAAACATTCTGACCAGCCAGCTCACATTCTACACTTCTCACGCCACCTTCTCATTGGTCACACCGCACGGCCACACCCACTGTATTCCTCACTTTTCCGAGTGCAATTTTGCAACATTCTGTAGGTGATTTTGTACCACTCTTTACCACAAAACTGCAGATGGTAAGTTTGGCTTTCCTATATAGAAGTGGGGTTGGTGGGTAGAGGGGGGTGGCGGAGGTCTGGCCACATTTTATTTGTTGTATTAAAAGTGGTAAAATCAGTCAAATAAATTGTATTTGGCGAAGGAATTCTAGGAAACCTCATAGATCGCACATTGCACTGATACCTGCATTAACCACTAAAAAGGTAACATGCCCCCAACCACAACTGCTCAATAAACACTAAAAAGACATATTTGCATCAAACGCCCATATCCTCATGCTTTGAATCTGTCTAGGGTTGTGCACCCACGGCCCCACTGCGCTAGAGAGAGTCCTCTGCTTAGTTGCTAAGATACAACATTTTAGGCCAATCCCAATGTTCTATTATGTGAGAGCCAGAGTTGTAGAGAAGAGGTAAAATGGTTGCCTGCTCTTTCTGATCCAACTGCCAAATTCAACTTGTTTTCTGCTAGAGTGTGTATTAATGCTATCTGGAAAGCAATATATTTATTTGGAACCCACCTCACTTTTACACCCGGTAAAAGCAGTCAAATTCCTTAAGAATCCTTGTAAATGTATCCACAATCGTTAATTGCGGGAGGCATTTAAACTTTTCAACAAACATAGTGTAAAAATAAGGTGTAAAGGCGATCTTGCCTGTGTTATTTCACCAGTAGGTTTTCGAAATGTCAAAAATGTAACAGAGGTGAACTTTTGCATGGACGGGGCATGCATGCAGTTTGGGATTTAGATGAACATGACCCCAGTGTGTTTTGTCCAGGGCAACCTTTGCTTTGTGCTTTGCTAATGCTGTGCCAAATTTCACTTGTACCAGTGAACAATGGCTGTCTCCACATTACAGAGGAGGGCATCAAATGCAGTAATTTCAAGTAATTCCGTTCTTCCATGTTCGGATGGGGGTTGGAATCCCGTGAAGGAAATGTTCGAGGGAGGAAAGACTGAAGATTATTTTTCTGAAAATAACCTTCAGTCTTTTCTCCCCTGAACATTCCTGACTTGGCCCCCTGCTCCAACCCACACTCCCAGCCCCCTACAACCTTTGCAGTGGCACACTCTGATGTGTGCCACCGACTGGCTGTGTCCCTGCGACACCTGCTCCCTTTCACTTCTGTGATCGTGAACTGGCGCTGCAGGATACTTTCCTTTTTTTTAAACTTTTTTGGGATAGGCTGCGTGCAATACCCCCGCAACTCCTCCTTACAATATAGTGAACAAGGGTGCGGGGGACACCCCTGCAGTCCCCACAGCCCTTAGTACCGAATGGGGGATTTGGTCGAACGTTTTGGCCGTTCGGGAATTTTCGAACTGCCGAAATTCGTCCAAATCTCCCATTCAGGCTTTTTTATTACGGGCATTTTGGATGTTTCCTTATGTTTTAAGAGTATTTAACTTATTCTTAGAAGTTTAGTTCACAAAATCCCAATTCGATTGAAAGGGAAACAAAGTTTAGTGTAGTCTGATTCGCATATCAGACACTTGGCTTTGTTCCAGCTCCCAAGGAACTTTACTTCAGGTACACAGTGCAGCTTTTACAAATGCCACAGGGTTTGATATATATATATATAACATATTGGACAAGTAGGCGTAAAATATTAAAATAAAGAAAATTAATTCCATCTGCCAGTTTCTTGATGAGAACAGTCCCAGCCTGTGAACATAGACATCAAGCACTGCTTCTTATTTTAATTAAGAGTCTTTGACAGATGAACAGATTGAAGCAAAGATTGTATTCAGGAACATGGTAGACTTGTAGCTCCTATTCCAGGCATCTTAAATGATATGCTGCAAAGCGTTGATTTATTAGGCGCCTAGCTGCTGGCATTTTATTATTTTCGTACTGATAACAATCAACTTTTTAAGCCACCATTTAATTATGTTTAAGTCATATGTGAGTGGGCTACCCAACACTGTCTATGTTCGAAAGTTATAAGTATTGGACAGCCCCTGAGGTTCTGACTCTCCAAAGCAGATGCAATAATTCCATCAATGTCACACATTCCGACGCAGAGCCCATAACTTCCCTCTATCAATGTGTGTCTAACACCATGCTAAGATCCATAAAGCATACCTTTAGCTGAGGGCTTGTAGTTTTTTAAGATTTGGTCATGTATGTAAATAAACAATAGTTATTGGGCTTGTCTGCCTTGCTTCTTTGTATCCTGGAACATTGTACTGCCACACCAACTAGGTGTGATGAATGTGTACCTAATGGTGGATCCTATTGTTATTTTTAGTATTGTTAGCCAATGTTCAGGTAAATGTTGTAAACCTGGGGCTGCCAACCTATCTAGGCCTCGGGTTCAGATCTATAATTGTTGCTAATATTTGAGATTGCAAACAAGTTCTCCATGTCGCCCCTATTATTTCATTATTGTACTGCAGTTGATCATGGCTATTTGAAGATTTTTTTTAAATGAGCCGTATTGGAATATCTCCACATATAATCAAGTATGGAATGATGATCTCACTCTCAGAGGCTTCCACACACTCCAGCAACCAGACACCAACATGTTCACCCGTCCTTGTTCTACACAGCTATTAACATCCTAGCCCAGAGTTTCGTTTAGCTCACTTTCTTGGCCCATTTTGCTTTATTTTATAGTTCTGTTTTAAACTACACACCACTTCCTCGCCATCTAATATCAGGATATCAGGATATTTTCCTTGTGTGTTTGGTAAGATTTTACAACTGGAAAACAGAAGGAATAAAAGAGTAAAAGCAAACTAACAAAGACAAAAGTGAGTTGAAAGGAGCATACGAACAGCAAAAAGGAGTAAAGCAACAAACTTCAAGACGTTGCAACCACACCCAAGATGCCGAGACCACCCTCAAACATCCCTGAAGCACTCCAGAGTCCCCATCAGACACCCATTGTGCCATGACTGAAAACGACTGCTGCAGCAGCATGCAGCAACGAAAAAAGCCTGACATGGCCAAGGCTAAGCATCATGACCAAGTGCATCCTCTTTCACAAATCCTCCCGTCAGCCACCTCCTCCCAGCGCTGCACACTGGGAGCTCCTCATCCCCCACAGGTTCTGTGTCCTGCATCCTCCTAAGGCCCACACCTGGGACCCGGAGCCTCGAGCCCAGAGACCACCTGGAGCCCGGAATCTCCACAAGACGTACACCACCACGATAGCACTAGGGGTCAGAGGAAAGGACACACAAGTGTGCATTCCCTTGAATTTACTCACTTCTTAAGCGGTTTGATAAATAATACCTACTTGTATTTGTTATTTTTATCGAATGTTGGGACATTAAATTGACAATTTATCTTTTCCACCATCTATCCATACATTTTAAAACACATTTAAGTTGCAATTAACATTCACAATAAACAGTCACCAGTACTTTATCAAGGTTAACCACTAGCCCAAGTCTAGAAGCGTGGTTGTTTTGTGATAAGCATTCGACAATATTAAAGCACGAGTCACACCACAGGAAAGATTGTCAAGAGACTGGATCACAATTCCCGATCCTGATGAAGGCCATTGTTAGCAATAGCCATATGAACTGTTATAGGCCGAAACACAGACGTGTCTAATGTTTATGAATATGTGTGTCTGCACAGACACCGGACACCAAATATCTGATGTTTAGTTCAACGCTAATGTCACGCCCTGTACAATTCACAAAGGGATGTATATTGTTAGTCACCAGACAGCCATGAAGTTTGTCAACTTATGTCTAAAGTGTTGTATATGTTTTTTCGTAGGAAATGTATTGGGCTCACTTACCTGTGGCAACGTTTTCACCTGTATGGAATGCACAATAATACTTTTCTGTTATAAATAGTTTTTACAATTGTTTGTGTCTTTTTGCACAACCGGGTCGTCCTGGTCAAAGGAAAAGGTAGCATTGTTTATAACTACACAACTACTAGTTGATAGGTGATATCCGCATCGGCTCATACTTGTGAACAAAGAACCCTTATTAGTGTAGCAGAGGTATTTAGCAAGAGATGACCGATGTGTTTCAGCAAGTTTCTTTGGAAACCTATCAGGTGAGGGAAGGTTTTGAGGACCTGAAAATCCATTCTGAGAATAATGACTAGAACAGGGATCAGACCTTTTGTTCCAGGAACCAGTCTACGGTCACTGCAAATATCACCCCAGTTAAAATTAAGTGGAGCTATAGGAGATCCTGAAGCTAAGTCATGGAGGAGGCGATCAGAGACTCAACAATCAGAAACATTCGGAATGCAGCCATACTCCAATGATGCATGCAGAAAATGTATTTTGCTTTCAGACCACAGAAATGCATCAGCACCTTGTACCTGGAGGCCAGTCCAGTGTGCCTGTCGTCAAGAGAAGGGGCTTTTGTGAGTCCAGAAGAGGAGTGACTGGGTATCTTGATCCAAAGAAGTTCAGTTGTGTTGCCCACAGTACAGAGGAGTGTTTCCATTCTGACCACTGAAAACCAGATTGCTACATATCACCCAGAAGAGGGGGTACCCTGGTATAGTTCTGCTTGACACTCCGAAGAAGACATCCAATGGTCCAGACTTGGTGAGAGCCTGCAGTCACATCCAGTAGTCGAGTCCGGATCCCCAGAAACCATCCAGAGGTCCATGCTGGGGCTGCAGCACTGAAGAACTGAAAGTTGGTAAACCTCAAATTCCTGAAACCCAACACTTACTTCTGCCACTGGGCTTCTTGCCAATATAAGTCATTCAAGGCCTTCAAAGTCAAAGATGACCCTGAGTTTCTTAGCCTCTCAGGTAGGGGTAGGAGGAAGGCCGAGGGAGGCCGGTCAGAGAGTGAGGGGAAAGGATGGTGAAGGTGTACCAATGAGGAGGATCTTGTCTAGTTGACATTTAGACAAAGATTGTTGGCGTCACACCTATTCCGAATGGCGATTAGGCAATCAGAGATGAGAGAAGGAGAGGAGGTGGCTGAAGGAAGCCAGAACATGAGTTGGGTGTCATCAGCATAGCACTGGACATTTGAGCAGAAAATGGAAATGCAGTAGGTGAGAGTTGCCAGGCATTGGTTGAAAAGCCAAGGCGAGAGGTTAGACCCCTGGGGAACACCACAGGTAGAGAGGGAGATAGAAGATAGGAAGGACCCAAGTTTTACTTGGGAGGGACCATCAGAGAAGAAAGAGTTCACCCAGGCCAGAGCCTGATCGGTGATACCCAGGTTGTCACAGAGACAATTGAGCAGGATGGTATAGTTGACCATCTCAAAAGCAGAGGAGAGATCAAGTAGGATGAGGACAGAGAGAATGGACGGAGAGAATGGAGTGCGGCGAGTGTGTTGACCGTGTTGGAACCCTTGGAGGAGCTGCAGCGACCTGTTCTCAACGAGTCTGTTCTCGCTCTCTATTGGTGTGGAGGAGGAGTAACCGCATTCATACGCGGAGCGTTGCGGAGTGCGGCAAGTGTGTTGACCGTGTTGCTTGGGGTGCGCCAGTGTGCGCAGTGCGGGTCCCCCTAGCCACATGCTGGTTCAACATAAACAGCCATTCGAAATCGCACACTCAATGGGCTCTATGGACACACTGGGCCACAGCACTTCGGGGCTTGGTGAGAACGACAAAGTCTTTCTTATTCATCACACAGGAGTGGACGGAGGCGCCCACCCGCTTACACAGCGGCAATGTCGATTCCTGGCCGCTGGAAGCAGAGAACTGTTTGAGCCCCATGTGGCCCCGCTGGTAATTGCCCGTGACTCTCGAAAAAGAACTTGTGCATCTACCACTTCCACAAACTCTGACATCTTCTTTGACTGTTTAGTCAGTAGCTCCCCGACATTGTCCCCGCTAACCCTGCCCACAACCATTGAATCATTGGACAGGGGAGTGGACAGAGCGGTCAACAGGGGGGTGCTGAATGGTACGAAATTACCTGTGTGTTTGAGTGCGAGTAGAGCAATAAACGTTGAAGAGGCAGAAGTGCCTGAAACGGATTTGCCTGTCGGCCATATGCTCACTGATAATGCAGAGATGCGACTGACCACTCCGATAAATGCCATTGACAATTCGAGAAGTGACACCCTAATTGTCAAGACCCTGCAATCTCTGGCTTCACAAGTTTTGACGCATACCAAAGACCTTAACAAGAGCCGCTCGAATGATCTCGATACTAACGGCCCAGAGATCTCAGTAATACACAAGGACGAGCTGCCGTGCCAAAATCTCACCCCGGGTTATAGAGACCTGAAACTAGTCAATCAAGGAAACGATGTGAACCATGAGATAACCGACAAATCTCTACTTGAAGCTGATGATGGCCCTCATGCTCTCAGGGAAAAACCAGCGACAGGTTTTGAGCTAAATGCTCTTCTGAGGGTAGATTGGGGGAGCTTGAACATCTTACCTGACAAGCCTACTAGCATTGTGGTAACCCCTGATAGGCATAGTTCAATTGTGGCCATAGATAAGGTCTTAAAAGACCTAAGAGAACTAAATGCAAGATTTGGAAATCAGCAAAACCCCAATCACCTTGTCGAAACACCAGTAGATGAAAATCTACAAGAGCAGATGCCTTTGACCAAATGGGCTAAGCAAAAGAACCTTTTATAACTACAGACCTTTGAAACGACACATGATGAGGAACATTATCCATGGCTACAACCCTCGGTGAAAAGAAAAAGATTAGAATCCCTAACGGAAGACCACGTACCCGACTCTCAAAATAGACATATGAGAGGATTACAACTTGACCCTCGAGACAACAAACCAGCTGACCATTATCTGACCTTATCCCCGAACGTCAATAGCACAGTTGAATCACCAACAAAGAAGAGGATCTTTTGGTGGAAAAGTCCAAAAAATGATATCAATCACAACAACTGGCACAAGAACTTTCCAAACAAATCTCTAAAGATCTGAACACACTGATAATTGCAGCTCATAATGTATCTCTGGCACCTTACATGAAACTGTATGAACATTTGAACGATAATGTCAAAGACCAGACAACCTTATTAGCCATGTTGAACACAAAAATGGCAATGGTCGAGGAAGAACTAACAACGAATAAACAAACCTTGGCTAATGAACATGCGAGATCTGAAGCGAATGTGAGGGTAATATTGGAACATACCAAGAACAGCGCAATGGATAAGCACTTGTTCGCCAAAGTTGCTTGAGAAGCAATTGCCCTGTTGAAATCGAAAAACGCAGAAACATCAACATCGGATCAGTCTGATAAAGTTGATGATGATGGTGAACCTGTAGCCGACAAAAGTAATACTAAACTAAAAGATCAAACCAAGGCACTAAATGTGACTAACGTGACGGAATCGAGCCCAGTGGCTGAAAGTAGTGACGTCGCTCCAACCTCAGACCTTTCCACCACACTGCAACCACAATAATGCAAACACAAAATGAATCACTTAAGTGGGGTCGAACGAAATAGAACATCAGATGACTGTCATCATGGAGATAATGAGAACAGAGGAATTGTGGCCGCAGCAATGGCAGCACAATCGACTGATGGACCAAAAGAGGCAGCATCTACTCAACAACCTCACATTGTGATTGACGACAGCGCCTGAGGCTTATCTTTCCCGGAAACAGCAGTGAAGAATCCATCTTTACCTTTAGTTAACATCCCAAGTCAAGATGGACACTCTAAGAGCCAGGATTCACCTAACCCGGAATCAGCCACTGATCTAATATGCGTGGAAGATAACCTAGATGACAAGGCGACTCCCTCCATCGAAGAAGTGTTTTCAATCTTCAACCACAATGAAGAGGCTGCAAAAAAGGACGGTCCGAACAACATCACTGCAGAGAAGAAATAAAAAAATATGAAAAAAGAAAACCTCTGCAAAGATCGCATGTGCGATCTTTTTTAAGAAACATCAAAGGTTTTAGTATCACAACAACCTGCAACAAAATACATCAAGAGCAAACAAATATTAGCACCAACAACAGCGCAAAACTCACATCTGACGAGCAAAAAAATTGCAAGGTTGTAGAAAACAATACTACACCTGAAGCGGACAGCAGTTCGGGGGATCTGTTAGATCTCTCGACCTATGAAAACTATGAAGGAGACTCAAGTGAACCGATTCAGACTCCTGCCACTGAAACAAAGGAGGCTTCTCTGCCGATTGCTGTTAACATAAACATAGACCCCTGCCTGCCCGAGAGTGATGAGAGGATACTGGCTGAAACTAAAAGAAATGAGCTCATCCTTGCGAAATTAAATGTTCTGGAAAAAAAAGGAACCTACATCTAGCAATCGAAGACTTGTCACCATTGAAGCAAGAAAATCGATGAGACTGATCTGAAGCCTGCTGCTGACCTCTCTGTTAATTTCATCACGCTAGAGGCCAAAAGGATCTTAATTGCTGCTGGCAGAAATCATGCAACCGATGAACCAGAGGAGGCACTGCTTAACCACGAATCGAAGAAATATGTGCAGGAATTTTGCACTCTTGAGTCACAAAGAGCTTTAATGGATGCTGCGACGTCCAAAGAAAGCTCACATGTAAGATCCGAAAAGAGGAACAGTGAACCAACCAAACACGAGTCCAATTCTCGACAGACAAATACATGTCTTTCACCAACGAGAAAGATAAACTTTGACTCCTATAAAACCAGGACAGAGGCAACCCAAAAAAACACAAAGGCTGATGTATCGCCCCGCAAAGGAACAAGCTGCCAACTCCAAGCCGATAAAAAAAAATTCGGGAAATATCTATCACGGCTGGAGCAAATAGAGAAAGAAAAAGATGGCCTGATATTAAACCGGAAGAACGTGATGATGTTATTCCATCATATGCCGCAATTGAGAACTGTGGTTTCTGAAGACATTAAAATTGTGGAATTTAAGGATGAAACCAAAAATTATTGCGTAATTTTGCATATAGCGTCGAAAATCATTCGTGACTCACTACTGAACAGTGGCACTATCCTGAACTCTCTAGGGTTTTACATCAACGAAACCTGCGAAACTTAGTGGCAAGATATGCCCAAGAAACCTGCTCGCTCACCTGAACTTGGACCGGCGGCAAATAACAAACCCTTTAATCAAGTGGGAGAAGGCAAGGTTATATGCAAGTCAAGTGCACCCAATGATCAGGTTAACAGTGAAAGGCAGACTCTTGAAAAGGAACAGATCAAAATAACAATTGCCAAGGCGGACAGTGTAGTTCAGAAGAGGCGTCTCTCCTCTAGAGAGGAGCAGGATTGGACCTGGGTTGCTCAAAAAATTAACAGCCGTAAAGAGAGCTAATGCCAAAAGTCCAGTGAGCCGTGGAAAAGATGCATTGCCTCCTGGAATACAAGAGGTAATATGCATTTGTTTGGCGACATCCCAACTGATTTAGAGGATGTAGACATTATATGTCTACAAGAGACATGGCTAATGAATATACCCACAGCGGACGGTTCTCCTTGCTACCTGTTCTGGCGCATTATAATCAAAAAACAGTGCCAACATTAATTTATGGGGCAGAATGTGCCTTAGGAGTAACTTCGAATCTATGCAGTCAACTGGAAAACCAGTATTGGAGGCGTGTTCTGCAGCTACAAAAAGGTATTCCTAGTGCGTGTCTTCGATATGAACTAAATCTAATATCTATGAACGCACGTGTGATGTGGAACATGCTGTCTGTTTACAGGAAAATCATTGACGACTGCACACCTCAATTTGCCATACTACAAGATGCAATGAAAGGAAATCAGTAATCCCTAGTGATAAAATGGTCAAATGCATGCAAAAACCATCTTGCCGAGATAGGCACTGACCTGGAAACACTAAAAACCAATCCAAACTATGTGAAAAACAAGCTATGGGTACGAGATTGGTGTGCAACGGTAGATGACAGAAATCGTCACAAGCTGATGGAAGATGCAGCAAGTGAAGGGAAAAATCAAAAAAAGCAGCTGCAAAACGTGGTGAAAACAGCTAATGCCATGCATCGAAGGATGCTCTTGAAATTCAGACTTAACTTGTTTGATACAAGAACAAGTCTAGCTCTGAGATTTCGAAAACTGACTGCGATAGTTAGCTGCCGATTTTGCAATCACCACCTCGAGACCTTAAAACACCTCACGCTGTACTGTTTTGGATTGAAAGACTTGAGAACTCTGCACCAGGGACAAGTAGTTAATCAACACGCCACCTTGTCTAGAGAAGAGCTATGGCTCAAATTCGCTAACCCAAGAGAAAAAGATGTCTTTGGCCTGACAAACTTTCTGCATAAACTAGAAACCATGTTAGCAGCCTGAGACCATGAGAGACTAATTCAGGAAACGGGAACTACCAAAGAGGTAGAGACGTTGAATAAGCAAACTGCGAAACAAACCCAACGGACACCAACTTGAAGAAATCTAGAAGCCTGAGAACTAACGCGAAACCACCAGGAAGATCGTGTGGGCTCTTGTGTGTAGTCGCTTCTTTTCTATGGGTGGATCGATCTTTTTATAAAGTGCCTCGCATGATTGTCTTTCTACTTCTCTGCCTCTGTAAGATGTGTATGGTGGGATCACAAATCCTTTCAAAAAGTTTGTAGAAACTAAATGAAATAAAAAAAAAAAAAAGAATGTTAGAGTCAAGGTTGGAGAGCAGGTCTTCATGGATGTTCAGGATGTGCTTCTGGCAGCTCTGAAGCCAGATTGGTGGTCATGGAGAGAGCCAACAGAATCAGAATGAAGGTTAAGCTGAGAGATGGCCAGCTTTTCCAGGAGCTTACCCAAAAAGGGAGTAATGGAAATTGGATGATAGTTAGCCGGACGAGAAGGATCCACTGTGGGTTTCTTGAGGAGAGGATGCACAAGGGAGTGCTTCAGAGGGGAGGGCAGGGGAAAGAACCAGAGGCAAAGGAGAGGTTGCAGAAATCGGAAAGGGCTGGAGCGAGGGTATCAATGTGGTCCTTAATGGTTTTCAAGGAACAGGGATGGACCTGTTTTGATGAGGCTCTCATAGATTAGACTTGTTTAGCAACCTCATCATGGGAGAAAAGAGGAAAGGAGGAGAAAGAGGGAGGAGGGGTAGCTGAAGGAGGGTCATCAAGCAGAGAAGGAGAGGGGAGAGGCGGGGGAGTGGAGGAGAGGGTGGAGAAGATGTCCTGGGTTTTAGAGATAAAGTGAGCGGCAAGGGCATTGCAAAGAGCCTGGGAGGCGAGAGGAGGGGTAGAGACTGCAGCAGGGTTGGCCAGCTCCTTACAGATTTTGAAGAGTTCAGCTGAGTTGTAGATGCCTCTTCTTGGTGCAGATAGAGAGTCGGTATTGCCTTTGAAGCAGGCAGCAGGCCAGTTTGTCAGAGGATGAGCAAGAAGTCCTCCATTTCCTCTCGGCCGCCCTACACTTATGTTTAAGTGCAGCTAAGTCAGAGTCATACCAGGAATTTCACTTGGCTTTGGACTACAAGCGGATCCTCAAGACAGGGCAAGAGTATCAAGAGGAGCAGAAATTTGAGTAGAGCAGAGACAAGGCTGTGTCAGGGTGCGTGTCAGCCCGTGGTGGAGGAGGGGGGAGAAGGTGGCAGCGAAAGCCTCGACTGACACAAGCTTGATGGGCCAGATGTCCGAGAAGGTGGGTGGTGGTAATCTTGGGGTACGCTTGGCTTTTGGTGGAGGAGATGGATAGATGAGAGGAGAGGAGGCAGTGATCTCTCCAGGAGAGAGGACTGGTGAAGGGTGAAGAGAGGGCGAGGCCAGAGGAGATCCAGACATCAAGTGTGTGACCAGCAAAGTAAGCCGGCCAGAGGGGAGGATAGAGAGGGATAGTGAATCGCAGAGGTCACAAAAGATTGCAGATGAGAAGCAGGGAGAATCAAGATGGATGTTGAGGTCACCAAGGAGGAGGAGTTTAATGGTTGAGGCCGGGAGGGAGGAGGAGAAGTCAGCCACTCAGAGAGAAAAGAGGTGATTTGGCCAGGGTGCCGGTAGAGAGTAGCTACTATAAGAGAGTGGCTAGGAGAGAGAGAGAGAGAGAGAGCCTGCAGACAAGGCATTCAATAGAGGCGTAAGTCTGAGTGGTTATATTGTTCACTGTGAAGAACTTTATGGCAGTTGCAAACTGAAGATCACCGGGCAGCCCAGGACAGCCATCTGGAATTCCATCTGCCAGAATGTGACAGCAGTATTAAGTGTACCCTGTGATGAAGAGGACTACCACAAGTAGCGGAACGATATGAGGGTCAGGGTGCTGGGACTGCTGTCCCAACACCGCCAAAAGTCCCTGTTGACTGGAGGAGGCACTTTTGAGACACTGGTCCTCACTGCCATTGAGGCGAAATGCAGCACAGTGCTGACCTCGAAGGGATAGAGGGAGGTGGCAGTGAGTAGGCAGTGCCAGCAGCCAGGAGGCAGGAGGTGAGTGAACTCCAGTGGACAGGGAAAGAAGTCAGCAGACCCAGAAGCCAGACATGGTAGCAGGGCAGAGTGATGGGGTGGCACATCATCCACCCTCCACAGCAAGTAGCCATGGGGCAGGGCACCAAGGGCACCTCTGAGAATCACAGCAGCGGGAAGGGCAAGCAAGTCAACCAAACAAATGCCATGCAAACCACACACCTACTGGCTCAACCTGGGCCAGCGGGATTGAGATGCGTGTGTGACCACAACACTGTGCAGCATTCACACTAGCATGTTGCAGGCCCAATAGGTCTACTCCAGTTCGGCATGCAAGACAAGCCACAGGGAAGCACACATCCCACAAACCGACATGTGCCCAGCCTGCCAATCTCTGTGCACCACAGTACAGCCCTGCTTGCTGCACAGCAGTGCACCATAGAGCCATGATAGTGCCAGGGACTAAGCCATCACCCCTAGCCCCACCATGTGAGTGCCACCCAGGGAGGTGATGTGGGGCCCCGAAGGACCACAAGTATGCATGTCAGATTCAAGATGCCCTAGCATGGACACACTGCCCTACCCACACACAGGTCAAAGACCAACAGACCATGGGTCATACACACATTGCTACAAGCAATCCCATGATTCTGGGACCACATGCATCCTCCCATGACCAACCATGCCCATTTACCCATATGTGTGTGCTCACACTCTGTACCATAGCTATTGTGCCTTGCATGCCAACACACAAGGGGAAACCATACCTGACAACATTTCCTATGTGCCCTACAAGCACTCACACATCACAAGAGGCATCAGAGGAGGAGGAGGACATTGCAGGTGCATCAGAGAGAGGTGCTTCCAGGCCCTCAATGTCTAATACCATCGCCACCACCACCCCACACCGGCCCATACAGGCCACACCAAGGTGGAAGTCCCAGCACATTATGTCACAGCAAAGCAGGGCCCAGGCAACGCCCACACCACAGGTCACCAGGAGCAGTGCGGGGCACACTGCAGCCACACCCACAGCCAGAGGCACAGATACGGAGTCCAAACATGCTGGCAGGGTGACTGAGGAGCCACAGGGGGACACCAGCCCGGTGTCACCACAAGCCGTAGGGCCACACTACCCACCCACCATGCTGCCAGTTCCAACACTCCCCAGAGAGCCCTCCATACCACCAGCATGCACGGACACCAGAGGCAAATGTTGATATTCCCTAATACGGCTCTACTGCATTCAGCCCTGGGCCAGTGCAAAGCCCATCACCCACACAGCACACTCCAACACGCAGCATGCTGTTGCGGAGGCTCGAGGACATGGAGAACAGACAGCGGGAGGTGGAGGAGATCGGCCAAAAGTATGCTGCACACCTGCAGGACATTAGCGACAGAATCCAGGGGGCTACCCGCAGCATTGTACGTGCCATAGCGTTGAACAGGGCCGAGACAACAGCTAACATTCCGCCCTGATATTGTATGCCCAAAGGTTAGGGAAATGACAGAAGGCGTTGCTGCACTGGGATGCAATGCCAGCAAAACCTGGGTACAGGCTCCCTCCCATCCACTTCAACCACACCCACAGATGGGTCACAGCAGGACATGCCACAGCAACAGTCACAGCACCTTCTGCACCCAAAATTGTCAGGGGCCAGAGAGAGGGAAAGGCCACAGTTGTGAAGGACTCTGGGACACTAATTGCAATGAGTGGCCGTGCTGCAGAGTTGGTGGGAAGAGTCGGGAGTGGGGATTGTATGCTGTGTAGTTGGTGGGGGAGGGGGAAGGAGGGATTGTGTACTGAAAAATTGGTGGTGAGTGGGGGAAGTGGGGATTGTGTGCGGGGAAGTTTGTGGTGGAAGGGGGAGGGGGATTGTGTGCTGGGAAGTTGGTGACGGGAGGGGCAGTGGATATTGTGTACTGGGGAGTTAGTGGGGGAGGTGAGAGAGGGGATTGTGTGCTGGGGAGTTGGGGGATGAGGAGGAGGATAGTTGGGGCACTTAATTACATTAAAACCGTAATGTATGAATGTGAGGGCATTCATGATTGTGTTATTGTCGTGTTTATTGGTATAGGTGAGTGTCACACAGTCGTACATGGCTTGTGCCATGTTAAAGTGTCAGAAGAAATTGTCTATCAGTCCCTGGCGGGCCAATCTCCCATCCCTCACATCATCTCTGGCAATGCAATTTACCCCCTTTCTCTGGAGCGTACATCAGGGCTCCGCCGGTATGTTTGAGGCAGCGAAAACGTGCCTTCAGGAGGCTGAAGGTACGCTCGATGTACACATGGATCCTGCGGTGAGCATAGTTGTATGCATTATCCTGAGGTATTTGTGGATCACACACAGGGGTCATTAGTCAGGGCAGCTGTGGGTATCCAGAGTCACCTTCATGGGGGAGGCACAGGCATTAGTCACGGTGTAAGGTGTGGGGGTGTGCTTACACAATATCTGGGCAATGGACTACTTATGAATACAAATGGCTATCCTTTCATGTCATGTGTCGAAAATATGTCTGTGCATGCTGTGTAACTCATGTGTCATGCATTTTTTCTGCTTCACATGCACCCTGTCCCCTTGCAGCATATGTTACATGAGGTGTATGTCAGTGGCATGTGCAGCTGGCATGGTGGCTGTCATGTGGCAGTGTATTTTCACTGTGCATATGGCATGCTGGGTTTTCCATGGGCCCTCCGTGAGCATCTGGGTCTGCAGGATCTCCATTTTGGGCTGGCCACAAATGCGTTCATGGCTGTGGTACTAGCAGGATTGTTCTTGTCTGAGGTGATGTGGTCTATTGTCATCACTGCTTTGGTAAGTGCATGTTTTAATTCACCAGGCCATTATTCCTCATCCTTGACGCTATAGGTATCACCTGCACAAATAACGCTGACGACACACAGGTCCTCATCCCACTATCAGGCGACTATGAATCCAACACCAAAACCCTAAACTCAATCTACGCCACCATTCGAAGATGGATGACAGAAAACTGGCTTTCTCTAAATGGAGACAAAACAGAACTTCTTCTAATTGGCTCCCCTGAAATGCTAAGGAAACTCCTTGACCAATACAACACCTTTGCCATCGACCACGTTCACATCCCTGTCTCCCAAGCAGTCACTTGGAGTCTACCTAGACTCCAATCTATCCATGTCAAGACAGGTCAACACCATAGCATTCACTGCGGCATACCACTCCAAACTATTAACTGCAGCCAGACCCTTCCTCTCTGTGCAAAATTGCCTCACTATAGCTAGGGCCATAATTGGATCCTGCCTTGATTATTGTAATACCCTCCTTGCCAGCAGGCTAAAAACATTGAAATGCTGCGGGTTGTCCAAAACAATGTGCTCATGGCGCCCTTTGGCATGCCTAAAAGAGACCACACAACAGCTGCTAGGAAACAAGCCCACTGGCTCCCTATCAAAGAAAGGGTCATCTTCAAAACCTTGGCTCTCACACACACATGCCCACATAACACAGCCCCCCTGTATCTCTCTCAAAGAATCACAAGGCCAGACACTGCCAAACCCACCAAAACCCCATACAACTGAATCACAGTAGCTAAGGTCTTCAGAACACGCGCCGGAAACTCCAGCTTCCCCTTCATTGTTGCTGCCCACTGGAACTCACTACCTCCTAACCTTACTGTCTGCTCTTAACGGCTATGCCTATTGTAACCATTTTCTGTACTATGTACCTACTACATTTCCTTGACCAGCGCCTCGATGCCCCTGGGCTGCTAGTGCACTTTACACATTTAAAAAATAAAAATAAATGAAATACCTGTAGTCATGTTGGATGTTTATATTTGCTAATGTATGTGTATATCAGCTTCTCCATGCAGGTAAGTCCAACATGTGCATGCTCCCTGGCTTGTATGTGACATTGGTGCAGGAGGTACGGAATTCGCATTCGCTTGTCATGCCATGCTTTGTGTAGTTTTTTGCATCCCCCCATTTGGGCATTCCCTTCACAGCGTATGTGTGCTGGCTTTTCTGCTCACCCACTACCCAGGTCCATTGTCCTCTGTGCCTCTGCATGTATCCTAGCAGTGTGTTGTTCTGTAGGACCATGGCATCGTGGATGGAACCAGGGTAGTGGGCACAGCACTGGCGATGTACAGGTTGGGGTCACCTGCACATGCAGGGAGTGGTAGTGCTTGCAGTTATGCTACACTGCTTCCTGGGCCTCGGGGGCCACCATTGCAACATGGGTACAGTCCAGGGCAGCAATCACATTTGATATTTGGGAAACGGCATTGATCTAAGTTTGGGTGATAGGCAGTGAGATGTGGCATTGCAGGAGGGCTTCACACACCTTGCCCAACACTGCACAGAATGTGGGCTGTGCCATGCAGTGCATCATGACCACTGAATACTGCAAGGTGTCAGTTCTGAGGAATTGTAAGATAGACACTAGCTACAGCAGTAGCGGCACAGCTGATTCTGCTCCCAATGTTGGTCTGTATTGTGGTGAGCAGGTCTGTTATGGTCTCCCTGTTGAGGTGGTACAGGATGACCAACTGGCTGTTGGTGAGGGTCCAGGGTGAGTGCCTAACTCTGGAGATTGGTGCACTCCTTTCCTGGATTCTCCTTCTGCTCCTCCTCCTCCCCTCAAACTCACCTGAACTCCCTGTGCTCTGGTCTAGTTGTCCTGCCTGGTCCCAGTGCACAGTTGTTAGTGGCATCATGGTGTTGGAAACAGTATTTGGGGTAGGGGTGTGCCTTATGTAGCCCTCTGGGGTGGATTGGAATCACTTGTGACTTCATTTCAGGCAGCTGTGTTCAGTTACTGCTCTGTGCTTTCAGAGGTATCAGCACCAGTTTTCAGCACTAATACTGCCTAACATGAACTTGTGATGCGGCTGTGTTTGTGCCTCACGTAGCCGGCTGTAATAGCATGGGCTGTAATTGCGCCAGCTATAATAGCGCCAGCTTATTTTTCAGTTGGCGGTATTTGCGCCAGTTTATGATCTGGCAGAGTGGTATTGGCGGTGTTAATGCTATTCAACCACTTTTAAGGGTTACCACCAGACTTGTGATGAGGCCCATTGTTGTACTCACCCTTAGAAAACAACCATAAACATTCAGCCATAAAAAGAGAGAGAGGGAGAGAAAGAGAGAGAGAGAGAAGAAATGAAAAACAATACAGGGCATAATATTCTTGAATTATCCGCTGTTAATGATGACTGTATTAGTGTCCATCTGCCCAAAAGGGTGCATTGAATTCAGAGAGGTCAAAGAGATATCAAAGTCACTCATCTTTTCCTTCCTACTTTTCCTTCTTCTGCTTCTGTGGGGCAGTGTTGGATCTGTTGTTCCTCTCAGTGTCTGTTACGTGGATCCATGCCTTCCGGCCAGCAACCTTGACTGCTGTGGGTGTGGCGTAGATGACTTGGTAGGGTCCTTCAAATCTTGGTTGATTCCACTTTCGTGTGAAGTTCTATATGAAGATTTTATCGCCAGGGAAGAGCTGTGGCCGCTGCGGAAGTGTCTAATACTGCTGTGTTGTTGGTGTATCCGTTGCTTGTGTAGTTACTTTTCTTGGGTGTGGCCCAATCTGATGGAAGGTAAATCGGAAAGATTTTGTTAACTCCCTTAAATATCCCTGAAATTAATCACCATGAATGTGTGCAGAAATGTGGGCATTGGAGACTGTCCATGTGGGTGTGGGTATATTATGCAGCCTTCTGCCTGTTACAATCTCGTGAGAAGTAAGATGATGATCTGACCCTGGCTGGTTACACAGAGCAAATCATTCTAACGGCAGATAACAAAGACAACTCTTTTTCAATTTGTTACACATTTTAGCAAGACATTCTTTCAATAGGCCATTCAGGAGTTCCATATCCCCATTAGCCTGCGGGTGACAAATTGAGCACAATCTGTGCTTTATGCCAAAAAAGAGACATTTCTTTGAAGAGATGATTAAAAAAAGAGTTCTGTTATCAGATCTTAGAACATTATATATTACCCAATGGGGAAATACTTCACATTCTTGAAATGTTGCTTCAAGCCAACAAGAGAATGGGCACGCCACAACAATTAGATAACAGACATTACTGCACCTGTCAAACATGTCCACGTAGTCAATGTGGAGATGTTGGATTTGTCCTGAGGTTTGAGCAATGTCGCTTTCAAAATATTAAGGGTGTGACCTGTAGGGTACATATGGGATGTGGTACAATGAATATTAAGATGTTCTTGGAGGTTGGGAGCGAACCATTCTTCATGTAAGTCAGCTGCAATGTACTGCTTGGATAGATGCGCAGGGTAGCGCAATTGCACGAAAGCAACTGTATGGAGTTTCTGGGGCATCACTGCTTTTCCTGAACTATTCCGCCTCCAACTTAGATCTGTGGGGGGATAAAGAACACCCTCTTTTGATTCATAGCTCCTTCTCTTGCTGGGTAGCCTGTGTCTGTAATTTGATAATCTGAGTCCCTGGAATTGCATTGTAAAAAACCTTTAGTTGTACCTGCTGTAATATTACCTCAGGAGACACTGTAGGATTTGGCATTTCCAGATAGCAATTGGGTCTGAACCCTTCCTGTGAGCGGCAAACATCACTACTACAACTGCTGTGGGGAATGTTAATGCCTCAATTAACCTAGAAAGTAAGGCTGCGTGTTGCACTGGGGTGGCATCTTATTTTTTTGAACCCTCTTGACTGCCATCTGGAATGTGCTGTTGATGTAATATAATCAAAAGCTGAGTAAATGGTAGCGAAGCACCCTTTCAATATTTCTACACGGGTCATCTGGATTAAGTGAAGAAGAGCACGGATATAAAATGCTCTTAAGGAGAGACAATGAACAAACTGGAGGGCTGAGGGCACAGCCAGGGACACAGATATCACCTGTTCCACCCCCTCCTGGGCTACGGAGGCAGAACTACAGTTGGAGTTCCCTGATCCCCTATTAAATGAAAACCCTTGCCCCTTTAACATTCAAGTGTAAATTGGAGCAAGCACAGCTCTATACATAGATAACGGGCTGCGGGCACCCAATACTGGGGAAACACCCAAAGTCACGGGAGCCGCCATGGATGACATCGAAATTGTAGCAGGAAGCCTACAGACGGCCGCTGAGCATTGGGCAAATCAGGTCACACAAAAAACCATAGATAAACCAGTAGAAACCCAAACGCAAAATCTGGTCAGTTCGCCTAATCCAACAACATGGAACGTTTCTATTGAGCATTGGGCAAGCCCAAATGAGGCAAGCATAGGTGACAACGCCAGTCTAGGGCCTGCATCCAGTGGGATAGAAAAATCGAACTTACCAACATCGGGGGAGCATCACATACAGAAGATCCTGAAAAGAAAAAACTCAAACTCCGAGGCAGAAGAAGAAAGGCCGTGGATGGAGTCAGCAAAGTCGGAAGGCTGTGAGGGAGCAAACCCAAGGAACCAGCTTAGCCCCCCAGCCAGATATACAGTTAAGAGGACAAAATACCCAACCAACCAAAAGGAAGGTGCCCCCAGAAGCATTATATGGAAACCATTTACTGCAGGACCATTGCCAATAAACCTAACAAAAGGGGGGACCAAAACTCCAACCATCACAAATGGAGGAACCATAGTAACCCCAGTAAACGTAGGACAGACCCTTAGCCTCAGTTTTGGCAGCAGGAGCTCCGCCTGTACGAATCAATTAAAGAAAACGACAGGAGTGGAAATATCAGATGCAGTTTTGTTGGAAACGTCAATGGACATGGAGAACGCATTAAGAGATAAGTTTACAGGAATCAAAAATGTTGACAAAGCAAAAGGAACAAGTGCCAAAGTAGCTACTGAAGACAAATTGACGCAAACGTTGCCACCAAACCAAGTGGGTAGCGTAGACCAGGTCATATCAGGCCGAACAATGGAAGACAATTTCCTAATGGTCGCAACTTTGTCAGGTGTCCTAGCACCCTTCATGAAATTGTACGAGGATATCGCGGACACACTAAGAGATCATTCTACAATACTTGCTATGGTTCACACTGAAACAATATTTGTGGAGGGCTTTATCTCAGCAATCCAAAACAACTTGGACAACAATACCGCCAACGTCACTCAGCTGCTACAAGACATAATCGAACCTATACTAAAAGAGAGAAAACTAGGGAAGTCAAATCCAAAAAGCAAGGAACCAATAAGGAAAGACTCTCGAATAATGACCACACAAGAGGTCAGCCCAATCATAGAAAAAGAAAACAAAGCTGGATCCAACGAGCAAGAAAACAAAGGAGAAAGGTCCACGGCAACACCGGTAAACGTAGAAGAGGTCGCAGAAACCCAAAGTGCGTCCGTTACGGGACCGCGAGCAGCCCAAAGTGAAGAGAAGGGGGAGGCAAAACAAAACGAAGACGGACCCACCCTGGCCGAGGACTGCACCAGCAATAATCTTTTGAGAGAAAAATCAAAGAGCACATCATCTGATCCAGATATAAGAAACGAGCCAACGAAATCACTAGAGACTGACGTGGAAAAAAAAACCCTAAACAGAAGTGCCAGGGAAGGGTTAAACAATTCTACAGAAATAGTGGAGGCTATCTCTAGTAAAAAATCGACAACAAGGCCTGAAGACCCCACTACTATGGATAAGTGTCGGGAGAAAGGAAAGAAAAAGGGGAACGTGTGTGAGATCTTCAAAACAAGAGACACAAACACAGGAGGGAAAAAAATCAGATAACCAAATAAAAACGAAGAACAACGGGCCCGCAGACAACAAATCAGGGGGTCATCACAAGATCACAGGACCCACTAAAAAACAGAAAAATCAACCACCATTAAAAGCCAGATGCAGTAGCAAAAGCCGGGCATTTATGAAAAATTTGACAATACCAAAAGAACAACCGAGTATAATTGACCAGCTAAGAAACAACAAGAAAAAGGTCAGAACAGAACAAAGGACTGAAGGACAAAAGATCTTAGAAATCGAAGAAGACGATTGTCCTGAAAATGACCTGCTGGATCTCTCTACATACCCGGTCTCAGATGATGAAGACAAACAGGGAATAAGAGGCTTCAAAGAGGTAAATATAGAGGCAGAAGACTCCTTGAGTGAGGAGCATACAGACTATAGTGAGAGTGATACCTCATCTATAATGTCAATACAGACCGAAAATGAGACACAGAGAGACAACAAAAAAGTTCCAGATACTCATACAGAAAAGGATGCATTGAGAAAAAACTGGGATCTAAGTGAAAAAACTCAGAAGAGTGAACGTAGAGGTCGAGAAAGGAACGTGGGGCGGTCTGAGACCCGGAACCACGGAACCAGTCGGGAAAGTGAAACAAGATACAGCAAAAAGCGGACCGAGATGGAGGAAAGAAGAGATCGCATCAACTAAAAGAGGGGGAAAGAGACCTACAGCATCGACCGCGCAAAACAAGTGCTGGTGACAGTTATAAACAACCGGGGCTTGTCCTAGAATGTATCCTTCACTATGAAGACTGACTAATTCTCAACAGAACCAATGTAATAACATTACTCCACCATATACCGGCATTAAGACTAATTACAACAGACGACCTGGCGATCGTGGAATTCGTCGAGGAAGTTCACACTGATAAAATAATTCTGCACACAAGATCAAATCTGGTGAGACAACTACTACTGGAAGAAGCCCCGCAATTAAGACCAATGGGTTTTGACTTACAAGAAAGTGACGAAGTCCTAAAAACCCAGGAGAGAGTAAAGAAACACTCGGTGAGACAGATCAACAGAAAAGACAGAGAGACCAGTAGTGTTAAAACAAATAGAACATCAGCAGTGAGAAGGGGCAACCAGAACACACAAAGCTCAAACAATAGAAGTCAACATCAAGGAGAAGAAAATGAAGCGGCAAGGTGGAAATGGTTGAAAAACATGATTGATGACAAAACAAACACCCAATAACATAAAACAGTAAAAAGGGTGGGTTCATGGAGCCTGGGAAGTTGGAACACTAGAGGCTCTACCCACCTTTTTACTAAGGGAGCGCTTCAAAAAGAGAACTTTAGTGTGTTGTGCCTACAAGAAACATGGCTGTTGCAACCACTGACACTGGAAGGTTACGTGGTTCTGCTAAATCCAGCGGTCAAAGGTCAAAAAGGCAGACCCATGTCAGGCCTACTTATAGCCATCAAAAACGATCTGGATTGGCAAGTCCTGGAGGAGTCAAACCCAAATTTATTCATCCAGATGGTAGTGTTACAGCTGGACAAAAAAGCCAGTAAAATACTAATATTGATCAACATATACTGGAACCCAGCAAATTTATCAAACGAAAACCTACCAGATAAAATAGCAGAACTAATTGATGAACAAAGAGAAAATGGACTGATCCAATACTCATATTGGCAGGAGATCTAAATTGTTCATGCCTGAACAAGGACAACCAACCCGATTATGATACAACAACTGCCTCGGCAAAGGAAAAAAGAGGAACAATGTGGAATCGTATGGTACAATCAAGGGACTGTGTCGTTCTGAATGGAAAGGTGAAGGGGGACCAACCAGCAAAACCTACTTGGAAGGGAACACAATCAGTAGAGATCCTGGATTACATTTGCATTTCAAGCAACTTGTCAGATAACATCCAGACCTTGAAAGTAATCCCAACAGTAGAAAGTGACCGCAATCTGTTAAAAGTGACGTGCAAAAACATAAGCAATAACAAGATTGGAACCTACAACCAGAAGGTGGTCATAGACCAAAGGGGTATTAAATTAAGGGTCAGACCAGAGAAAACAAGAGAACTAAACCATAACCTAAAACAAATGATCTCTACGCTTGAGAACGAACAAAGCCAAAAAAGGATTGACTACACCCCGCTTTTCAGAGCATTTGTTACAGAAAGGAAGCTTGGAAGTAACCATCAAACAACGACTCACCAACATCAGTATGACAGTCGCATACGAGAAAGGAAAAAAGCATTAAGGAGAGATATTAGATGACTAAAAAAGACCAAACACGACAACTAGAGTAAAGAGATACATAAGTTAAAACAAAAGTACAGAAACTGGTTACACTTACACAAGAAGACATTGCTAAACCAGGACGCAGAAAGAATGTTGGGGAAAATAAGATCTAAAAACACAGCTGAAATTTGGGCAATTATCAACGAAGCGGAGAAGCCTCAAGCAATAAGTCAAATGAACCCAATAAGTGCTTCATCATGGGTTAAGTATTATACACAGCTGCAAGGGGAAATTTACATCGACCCAAAGCGGAAATCAATGACAAACAAAAATGAGGCAGTAATAGATATCAGTATTGAGGAAATAGAAAACATCCTGAAAAAATTGAAAGACTCGAGAGCCCCAGGGCCCGACGGGCTCACGAATGTAATACTGAAAAGAAACATAGGTGAATGGGCCAAATTCCTTCAACTTCTATTCAACTACATATTAACAACAGAAAAAATCCCGGATTCCTGGCGAAAGGCAGTAGTGGTACACATTTTCAAAAAGGGTCTCAGAACATCAGCAGACAACTACAGACCGATTGCATTATTGGACGTGGTGGGGAAGGTCTTTGCGTCCACACTATTGAAAGCATTAAACCACTGGGTACAGCAAAGTGGACGTCGTGATCCTTGGCAATCGGGTTTTGTGAAGGGGAGAGGCACAGCACTCAACATTTTCCTGATTAACTTACTGAAAGCCAGAACACAAAGGAACAAAAACCAAGGAATCTACATCGCGTTTGTAGACTTGTCGAAAGCTTTCGACACCATAAAAAGAGCCAAACTATGAAAGAAAATGGAAAACTGGGAATGTCCTCAGTCACTGGTGGAGAACATCAAGGACTTGTACACAGACACAAGCATCAGAGTCAGACTGGATACAGCGGGTACACTAACAGACGAAATTCAGATAAAAATGGGCTTAAAGCAAGGATGCCCGCTGGCACCGGAACTGCACAACCTGTTCACGTCAGATCTGGAAGATTCATTTGAGTCCACCCGCTGCTTTCCACCAAAAATAGCAGGAACGCCGATTGGGAGACTGCTTTACGCAGACGATATCGTCCTGATGGACCAAACCCAAATCGGCTTGCAAAGACAGCTTACATCATTACAGTCGTATGTGGACTCAAATGACCTGGTTATAAACCCAGAAAAATCAAGAATTCTGAAGTTAGGCCCAGGAGGTAATAAAGCCAGAGGGAAAAAACTAGGATGGTCTCTGAGAAACAAAAAAATTCTGGAAGTCGAAGCATTCACGTACTTAGGATTCTGTATAGACAACACGAAGAACAATACGCCAAGAATAGCTGGGCTAAAAAGAAAAGCAACCAATCTAGCTGCCTAAGGGAGAATTCTGTGTAAAAGATACTGCAGATTTACCTTATCACCTCTAATAGCCTTTTATAGGATGAAAGTGGTGCCAATTCTAACATATGGGGTAGAATCACCAATCCCCTTACAAGCTCAAACATGGTCAATCCTGGAGGGTCTGTTTTGGAGGAAAGCTTTACAGCTGCCTAAATCAGCCCCAATACAGCAGATAAGAAGAGAGCTGGCTCTGACATCACTCAAAACAATAGTGGTATGGAAAACACTAAGTTTCTATCGGAAATGTCTTGAGGAAAACACTACGGGTGGATTTGGGGTGTTGAAAAAAGCCCTAAAAGATCAATCCGATGTAATCCTAACAGACTCGCAAAAGTCATGTCGAGGGATCCTAGTGAACCTCAGCGAGTCAGAGGATGACTTATGGATTAACCCAGACAAAACTAAAAAGAAACTATACATGGCAGATTGGATCGAAACCCAAGAAGATAACTGTAAATATAAAGGTTACGAAGACTTCTGGGCCCAGCCACGAAAACTGAATCAGATCCCGAGCTATCTGACTTTATTCCCCAATTGGTACTTCTGAGACCTTTTCCTGAGATTCAGATTGAACATTTTACCAACAGGAGCAATATTACAAAGAAGAAAAAGGCTGGGCATCAGGGAAAGCTGCAGAATGTGCAAAGAAAAAGGAGAGATAGAATCTCTGAAACACCTCATACTACAGTGTACCGGTTTAAGGAAAGAGCGAGAGCAGTGCTTGGGGAACATCCTTAGAAGCTACACGACAAGGAATGTCGATGAGTGGTGGAGGACTCTTGTAGAAGGAGAAAAAATGAAAACGACATTAGCACTCATAAAATTAGTGATTTTAATCCTTAAGAAACCAGAGGAGATCAACAACATAACCCAGGACTAATAAGATGCTACCAAGCACTGCTACTAAGATACTATATACCAAACGAAGAATCATGATGAAAGAACAGACATGCTCAGGTTAAAGGTTTCAAATAAGGAAACCACACAATCTGTTTAAAAAAAATATATATATTTCTAATGCTGTCTTTAGTGCTTTGAATTCTGCTGCTTGTCCTGAGTAGTGTGAGGCCATTTGTACCATAGAAATGACTTCATACTCACCGTCTTCAATCGTCACTACTGCTGCCCTTGTTCTCTAATCAATCACTGATGACCTATCAATGAAGGGTACTTCCCCGAGTGGGTCTTCCCTGACATTGTTAGTGTCAGGTGGAGTATCTTTGTATGTAGCACAATCATGCTCTACGTCAACTGGCTGGACAGGCTCTGCAATGAATGTTGCTGGATTGACAATGTGAGATCTCATTACATGAATGTAAGTGTTGGACAAAATTACCTTGTATCCTGATGCTCTTTGTGTGGTGAGAGTGTACTTTGATTTCTATTGTATGGCAAAAACTGCATGTTCCACATATAATGTGACAGGGCATCCCATTGTGATTGCAGAGGATTTTTGTATCGTGAAAGCAGCTGCTGCTAGAACCTGCTTGCATGGAAAATGTCCCTGCATTATTAGGTCTAAGAAACCACTGGAATAAGCCAAAGGCATGGGTCCCATTGATGTCAGTTGTGTGAGGACAGCCATCATGACTTGACCATTTGAATGTAATAACCGGAAGAACTCCTTTTTGTAATCTGGTGTTGCTAAAACAGGTGCACTACTGATGGCATTTTTGAGTTCCTGAAAAGACTGGACTATCTCATCTGCCCAGATGAGGGCTCCTCTAACTTTCTGTACTTTTAACCCCTGTAATAGGGGCTTAATGTAGGTGGAGTAATCAAATATGCAGGCACGACAATAGTTATATGTTCCTAGGAATTGCTGCATCTGCTTGACCGAGGTTGTCTGGGAGTTGTGGTGTACCACTGTTAGCCTTGCTGGTGTTATTCTCCTCCTGCTGCTGATATTATATGCCCTAGGTATACAACTTCTTGCTGGCAGTATTGCAATTTCTCTTTGTCAACCTTCTATCCCTTTCCTGCCAATAGAGTCAAAAGTGCAACTGAGTCATTTCTACGCTGCTCTTCTGTTGTGCTACACACTAGGACGTCATCCACATACTGAATAACTATGCTCTGTGCCTGTAAGTTTCCTAAATCCGCTTGCGGTACTTTATTGAAAATGCTCGGGTACTCACAATACCCCTCGGGCAAATTAGTGTGTTGGAACCTCTGCCATCTGTAGATGAATGCTGTGAGATACTGGGTGTCTGGGTGCAATGGGATGGAGAAAAATACATTCTTGAGGTCCTTCAGTGTGAAATGGGTTACCTCAGTGGGGATTTTGCAAGGATGGTGATGATATTGGGGACCACTGGAAACTCTGCCTCTGCAATATTGTTCAATGGGCATATGTCCTGGACTATACTCCATGTCAACCCTTTCACTTTTTCTTTCACTGGGTACACAGCCATGCTGCATGGGGACTCAGGTGGCACTATATCACCATGCTGCCATAATGCTAAAATGGGCAACACTGCCCCTGGTTTCAGTTTAATGTGAAATGCCCCTCTCTCTTTTAAGAGACATACATAGTGGTGCTATTGGTCCATAGCTCTCTGGGCACCTTTTCTAAATCTTTCCTCAGGTATGGCAGCAGTTTCCTAGCAAGGAGCATGGTTTTGGGTACTTCACTCTGTTCGATGATTATCTGACAGGGTATACAGATTTGAAACACCAACTTCCCTGTGTCATCAGTGTATTTGTACAATTTCACATCAGACACCTCTCTCAATTGCTGTGCTGGGTCAATACATATAACTGTATGTCATTCAATGTCATTCTCATCTGTGCCCAACAGTATTATGTTGTCTGACTTAGTGATCTCTGCTTCTAGATATAATGTGGTAATGGTGCCTGATGTTACCTCCAGGGGCAGTGCTGGTCTTAATACAAATTCTGCAGGTATGCAAAGTGTTTTGTTCTCAATCCCGGGCATCCAACCTAACAGAACTGATTCCCCAGAGAAGAACAACTATGGGTGGAGTGACATGGAGTGGAGTGACATGCCCTGCAAGCACTGTGGCCAAAATGTGCTTGTACTAGCACAGTAGCCTTTGCAGGGAATGTGCATGGGGTTGAAAACACTATGCCATCCTCAGTGAATGAAATGGTCATTTTCAACTTGCTCGTGATGCCCCTGCCCAGGAGGTTAACAAGGTGCTGAAAGTTCCTGTGTGCCTATGATGATGGGTAATGCTTCAGTGGAAGGAGCCAATACAACAGCCCCAGAAATACCCCCAGTGTCCATTATTTTGCTGGACATAGGCAACTTCCCTTCCCTAATGCAGGCCTTGGTAGCTCCTCTGTCGGCCATAAAAGAAATTGTTCCCTGGGTTCCTCTTGTGGGTTAGAAGTTACTGATAGGACTGGGCATGTCAGATCCCTCTGTGGGCTTTCCTATTGTGAGTAAACATTCGTCCCCAGGAAAGGGAAAGGATTGCCTCTTATTACACTCGCCCCTGTGTAATGAGTTACCGTGTCCTGTGGCAGGGGGGAATTTATCCCATGACTAGGAGGTTCCTGCTGCATGTGTCTGAGGGAGATTTGGTGCTGGGTATTGGATCAGCGGTGGCTGCATGGGCCCTGGGGCAGATGGGAAAAAGAGGGGCTGCATCTCGGACAGTGGGTGGTAAGTGAGCCAATGTGCTGGACTGCTAGCATTGTTGTAGGACAGGGGCAACCTACTTCTGCATTCTCATGCAATGTGTCCTTTCTTCCAACAAGATCAACACTGCCCTCCAATCCTAGATCTCATTCCTCCCCACCCACCCCTGCCTCTTTGGTAATTTCCCCTTCCCCTCTGGAAATCTCCCATCTCCCCTCAGCTATCTCCTGGCCCTTCTGGCCATCATGCAGAGGGGTCTGTCCCTGTTGCCCTTCTGTGGTGTTAGCAATCACTACCCCTTCAGTGCTGAATTTGGTTAGCCTTTTCTGTGCTAGTTTGGCTTCTGCCTTTTGGGTTTGTTCTATTCTCGCCTTCTTCTTTTGTTGCCTCATTCTACAATACTGTACTGTGTGTGCCTGTATTTCGGGCCATGCCTTTGCTTCGATGCCAACCACCTTATTCAAATCAGCTTGAACCTCTGGCGGAAGACCCTTTAACAACATATGATAAAAGACAGCTACATTTGTGTTCCATGTCTCCCCAGTCTATATCCGCCACATTTCCCATTATCTGTTGAATATTGTATAGGGTCCTCATCTATCTTCATTAAGCAGACATGATAGAGTTTATGTCAGAGATGTCTGGGTACTTGTCCCTCAGAGCTCTTCATACGTGTGCTTGACAGTTATTAAATGGTACCCCATCGTGGGTATTACTGCTCAATTGTACTCCTTTGTACTCTGCCTTACTCCATATTTCATCCGCCTGCTCCCCTAACAGGGCGGAAAACAAACTCTTCATGTCCCCTACAGCAAACATGATCCCTGCTATCTGCTTTTTGAGGCCATACAACCACTTCCCTGCTCCTGCTTTGAGGAAGGGTAAGGTGCGAATTAAGTTATCCTGATCTATGTGGAGCCATGGCTCATAATAGGCTTTCCCTGGTCCTTCCTGTAGCCACTAGAACTGTGTTCCCTGTTTTTTATTCTGGGGCCCTTGTGTCTTTCTCTTACCGAGGACCATTCACCCAAGTCGCAGCCTGAGCCAATGGTCCTGTGGTGTAATTTCCTCCTGTTTATCTCTCTGCCACCCATCGTCATCATCATCGACCTCTGCTTCCTCTTGAGTGTATACTGAGTCATATTCCACACTATTGAGGCATTTGTTTCTATCTAGCGGGCCTTCTGGACCCTTCCCTGAATTGGGGGTTTCCTCAGTTGTGCTTTTACTGTTATCGGGGCATTGCTTCTTCCTCAAAGATTTTCCATAATTCAAGTATATTCTGCCTCTTTTTCAACATATTCCCTTTATAAGTAGACAAAAGATGTGCATACATATGTTCCAATGCATGTTTTATCATGTATGCCCTGCTTGGGCCAAGGTTTAAATAATGTACCCACAGTTCCCTGAACCCACTCTTGGTGGTATATTAAGAGTTTCTCTTTATACTGAGGAAGTGTTTTGCACATATGCTCTAAAGTAGTTCCCATAATAACACATTGTCCCAACCTTACTCAAAACAACAAAAACTCCACAGACACCAGGCCTGTGTGTGCCATATTTTAACAACTCACAACACCGCAATGAACCAATCGTACACACAAACATGAAAAACACCTGACTCCAAAACACAGTCACTTACACACAATGGCCAAAAACTCCCTACCCATAAACATCTTTATATACACAGGGAGCTCACAATGACTGAGAATCGATAGCTCTATGTACCTGCTGGCTACTGATACCCGCAATAAAAGCACATTTACATACACAGTGATATAGATCCTTCCCCTGCCTCCTTGCCTCGAAGTGAGGGAACCCAACCGTCCTCAAACTCCCCTCTAGAGCCGAGGGACATCTTGTCCTTTCCTCACAGGACCATAACTTTGTACACAGCGCTGTCTTTCCCTGTTTTAAGAGGAGCTTAACCACATCAATTCTTCACCTTTGCTGTTCTATATGATGTCATCTTTCCCCGCCGTGGCAGAGTTTCTCCTCAATGCGACTCAAAACTCATGTAATAACATACAATGTTGCATTTCCACATCTTTGAAGAGTTCTCTCTTCTATCACAATAGCAATTTACAAAAAAACAGAAGATATCAACAACACTGTGTTTCATGCAGAAAGTGCACTCACATTCTATGTGTTTTCCAAGTTCCCCACACGCCTCATCTGTAGCAAACTGCCTGCAAAGCCCAAACCGGCAGCCCACACTGCAGGGACCAGAGAGAGGCAGGTCTCCACAGCCCGCGCCTTGCAGCTGTAGGATCCCTTGCATTTTTGTGAGTCACTCGATTTCATATTGGGGGTAAGCAAAAATGTATGGTAGGCCTAAAAACCGATTGGAAAAATCAATCCAAGGAAGCAATAATGGAGTGCACAATTTGCAAGAGAACCAACTTCAATACATGCACATTATGGCCGGGAGGGTAAATCAGCTCCTTAGGACTGAAAACTGAAAATTATCACAATGCGCCTACATTCAGTTTCAGTATTTAAAGGAATAAAATGGAAAATTAGAATACCTTACAAGTATCAAATACATGTTAATTTTTTGTTCCCTATTAGCTCTGATCTATATAAAAATCTAAACACAATATATGTTAGTATGCCCTATTGGTTAGTAAATTCCCTGTGACCATCCTAAGTGCAGCCCCCTAAGAATGACCTAATTGTGCAGTCAGCAGAAAATACTACATCCTGGCTGGCTAAAGTTATACATGGAACATTTTCTAAAATGGCATACCCTTATTGGTCAAAACAAGCTCATGTATCTTCTGATGTGCAGCCCCACCGAAACAACCTAATGATGCAGTGAGTGTGAACAGTGAAGTCTTCAAATTAGAAACAGTAATATCCTCTCCCATGAGCTCAGCCAATTTGGCACTTTAGACAGTTCCCAGTCCTCAAAGCAGTTTTACTCTGCAACACTTTTATTATAGAATTTCTGCAGCTTGTATTTCCCTTCATGTTTAGGACATTGCACCTGCATCCCAACAGGAGGGAGGAGGAAAATGCATTTGTCACACCAATTGTTGATCCGGATGATTTCGGACAAACTGTGCGCCTTTGCACAGTAAAATATGCTGACTGCCATTACTGCGACTAATCGAAACAGGGGTGTCCCCCGCTCCTCTTAGTCGTGGTAATGGGGATCGGCATTGGTGGAGGTTGTGGGGGTGTCCCCTGCTTCCATTAAATGGAGAGCTGGGAACAAGAAATATTTAGCTAAAGAAAAAAAAGAAAAAGGGACCCTGTGACACAAGCGCCGACCCACGTAAGTGGGAGGGAACTGACGCTGCAAGATCGAGGAAAGCCAGTGGCACACTTCCGTGTGTCCTGCGGTTAAGGTAAGTGGCTGGGTGGAGCAGGGTAGGGGGATGCTGGCTCAGTGAGCTATCTGATTCATGCGCCACGCCGTAATGATCGTCAACCTTTTAGACTGTAATTAAGGGTGTCGCAGTGATCATATAGATTCAAAATTTTGTACTGCAGCTCAATGATGAATAACGAAACCACAGTTTGTGATGCCTTATTCTCTGCATTTGGGATCCCTGAGAAGTGATCAAAACATATCTTCAACTTTACAAATTAGTAGTTTACAGAATTCCCGCTTACAGGCTGTTTACAAATGTTCATATTGGTCCAATCTGTCTTTTTGGGACAGATCTCCAAGATAGTGCGAAGAAACTGATCGGTGAAATCTTTTAGTCCCTGCATATGAGGTTCTTGCAATGGCCATTTGCATCTTTGCTTTAATAGAGTAAAAGTGTCTGGTGGAAGGGCAGATCTTAATAATTGATTAATATCCGCACAGGTGGGATAATAACAGTTCAGTTATAACTTGTAACGCGCCTTGAAATGTTTGGGATCTTCATGAATCTTGGGATCTTCATGAATCTTGGCCAACCCTTGCACAATAGTAGATAAGTCAGGGGAGCTACACAGTGTGTGCACGATAACTAATGCATTGCCTGCTCTAGGCATATGTCTTAGAGCGTGTTGGAAGAATGTGTGTCATAATAGTGTGTGCCATATGAGCATGTTATGTTATGTTATGTTATAGTGCATTTGTACAGCAACTTATGTTGCATTGGTATGATCTCATATCAGTTGAAAGAGTAGTCTAGCATATAGTGGCTGGGGGGACTTGGTAGGTGAGCAGCCAGAGCGGTTTTCGTTTGTTGGCTCCATTCTAATGCTAAGTGTGGTGCAGTGGATGTGAGAGACCAGTGTAATGTGCACAGCAAGGAGGGTGTTTTCCAAGTCTACATTCTCACCGAATTGAGGCATGCGTAGGAGAATATGTGTGCCGCTAGGCCGATTTCTTCATAGGGTATAGCAGCATTCTACCAGGCTGCTGAGGTGTTTTAGGAGCAATATAGGTATGTGTGCAGCTGGGCCAAATTGATCGAGGGGTGTAGCTGCGTTCTATTACTTGTTGATGTAAAGAGGAGAGTGAGCATAGTGGTATGAATGACTGTCTATGGTTATAGGTGGGTGACTCCTAGCCGGTGAGGATATGATAATTTATTTTGGATGGGCAGTCCTTTTCAAGACACCCTGTGGTTGGACTTGGAGGGCCCATGTTCAGGGTCCTTGTAGGGATTTTGAGTTGGGTTGTTGGATGCTTCTTGGGATATTCTGCAGTGATGTTTGTTTCAGGTTGGGTCCCTGTGGTGAATTTGAGTCGGGTTGCTGGATGCTTCTTGGGATATTCTGCACTGATATTTTGTTTCAGGTTAGTGCTGATTCTCACAGGACAATGGTCATGAGGGGATGGGTATATGGCCATAGGTGGTCCTTTTCAAGATGCTTTGTTATTGTACTTGGAGGGCGCATTTTCAGGGTTGGTGTTGGGATTTTGGGTTTGGTTGTTGGGTGTTTATTGGGATATGCTAAGACAATATTTTGTTCTCACAGGACGATGGCCATAAAGGCCATAAGGTAATGGGTATATGGCCATGGGCAGACCTTTTCAAGGATTTTGGAAAAGCCATGTTTTTACCGCTTTATGGAAGGCCATATAGTGCTGGTTGTGTCGAATATGAGGCGGTAGCGAATTTCATAGAGTTGGTGCAAGGGTAGAATAGGCTGACCTTTCAAGTCTGGCAGAATTGGAGGATGGGATCATGAGTAGGAGGGCCCTGCTTGACCTTAGGCTGTGTGTTCGGCAGTAGCACATAGTCTTCTCGTGGAGATATAATTGGCCGCCCTTGTGCACTACTTGGTGGGTGATGCACAGGATTTTGAACATGGCCCTTTGTCCAATAGGTAGCCAGTGGAGGATGCGGAGAGCAGGCATGATGTGGTCCGTTCGTCCCAGTGCAAGGAGGAGTTTAGCGGCTGCTTTTTGGACTCTTTGGAGTTTGTTAATTTAGTATGCCTGAGCACCCATGTACATGTAGTTTGTCTCTTGAGAGTGTGTGTCATAAGAGCGTGTGTTGTAAGAGCATGGGCCTCATTACGTGCCTCATTAAAACAGGCATGGCTGCCGCAAGATTTTTTTTTTTCCGGTGACTAGAAATGAGCAATTACCGGGTCATTATGGCCTTGCCGGATCCGGTATTTGCCCATTCCTGGGCGCTGGAAAAAAAATCTTCCCCATTCCCATTTGAGCCCTATAAGGCTCAAATGGGAATGGGGAGATCAGATGCACCGGCACTTATAATGGTGCCGGTGCATCCGACATGCTGTGCCGGGGGTGCCTGTCATTCCGCCAGGCCAGCATCTCTACCAGCACTTGCTTTCAGGCACCCTACCCGGACTAGTCTGAGTCTGGTCCACCCCGTCCAATGCATTTGTCCTCCCTCTCCCACTTTCCCTCGGCACTTGCCCTTTGTGACTCCACTTGCACATCCCCTTGGGCTCCCACTCCTGCAATTCAGCATCTCCCACCCTTCCCCATCCAAGCTTGTTCCCCCTACCCTTCCTGCACTTCTTTGTCTTTACAATTGCATAGTAAGAATATCTGAAGGTCTAGTAACAAGGTTACTGCTTTTTTTTTCCTTATGCCCCCCCCACCCCTATTTTGCCGTGTGGCGCCTGGAGACACTTGTGTAAAGGTGCCATACAAATGTCACATACATAAAATAAATACATAATAAGATTGTGTTTCATAGATGTGACATACATGTGCGTGTTGTAGGTGTAAGTGCCGTATGTGTGTGCTGTGTGTGTGCCATAAGTGCATGCGTCATTAGAGCATGTTTCATAAGAGTGTGTCGTGCAAGAGTGTGTGGTGTATGAGCGTGTGTCATACATTTCTGTGTGTGTTGTTAGTGTGTCTCATAATTGCATGCGTCATAAGCACATGTGTCATAAGGGCTTGTGTCATGAAGAGTGTGTGTCATAAAACAGTGTATCACAAAAGCACGTGATCATTTATTCATCATTCCTTTCATTCATTTATTCAAGCCATTGACTGTTTCCAACTAGCATTAGATAGAACACATGAGCACATTGTATGCACTTTACATTGATATGTTGAGTTGGTGTATGAACATGTTTTTAACCATTAGATTTTTTCTTTTATATTGTATATTGTAGGTTAGAGTTAGTATTTATTTCCATATTGCACTTTATTTATGTAATGTACTGATTGGGAGAATGGAGTCAACATGTTTGTTGCATTTCATGTGTTCTGCGTTCCTTTTATGGATGTGTTTTTAAGATGTTAATATTATACATTGAATGTATTGAGGAATGAGTACAAAACTATATTTTTTTGTTTTTTGTTTTTGTGCAATATTTTTTCCAATTAGCCCAGTAATCAATTCTTGTTTAAATATTTTCTTTAGGATCCATGTTGATTGGTTGCCGTGAGACACCACCTGTTCTCTTTTTTGATGATTTGTAGCCCCAGTTGTCTACGGGTTAAGGGGCAAACCCACCCTTTTTGGGTTGGTGTGTCATAAAAGCATGTGTCATAAGTGTGAGTCACGTACGTGTGATTGTTGTGCATCTGTCATAACATTTCAGTCGCAAACGTGTGTCATAAGAGCATGTGATGTAAGAGTGTGCATGTTCTAAGTGTGGTTGTTGTAAGCGTTTGTGTCATAATTGTGTGTGTTGTAAGCGTGCAAATGTGAGTGTCATAAGTGTAAGTGAAATGTGTTGTGTGTGTCGTAAAAGTGTGGCATAAGAGTATATGTCGTAAGAGCATCTTTTGTATATGTAAGTGGCATAAGTTTGAGAGTTGGAGGAGTGTGTGTTGTAAGAGCATGTGTTCTACGAGTGTGTGGAGTAAGGCATGTGTGTGTTGCTTCCTAAACAGAAACCCGCCCACAATCCCACAATTAATAAACAGACAAAGGGAATGGACAGAGATTACCTGCAGCCACCCTTGGGGCAAAAGGACCTGCATAAGCACAACTGAGGAAAAGACAGAAGCACAACCCTCTTTCTAGAAGAATGAGTGGCAATTGCTGGTTCAAGACAGTAAACAGGGCACATGATGGGCAGGAGTGCAAGGAGAAATGCATGATAAAACAAAAAGCTCTGGTTAATGAAATCTAGAACTTTGGGAGCAGGAGAAAGAGTGCAGTAGCAGGGGTACAGGGACTGGCAACTTGGGTCAAAAGCACTGGAGGCTGGAGACAAGAGCACTGGAGATGGATGAGACTGGTTCAAAAGCATCTCAGGTTGGGAAATGAGCACTGCAGACTGGAGATTATGGCAGGAGCACTAATCATTGGGACAAGAGTACTGGGGACTGGGATAAAGGCACTGGAGACGTGAGGCAGAAGTAGAGTTTGTGAGCAGGATTACTAGAGATGGATTCAGAGTGCAGAAGACTGGCAACAACAACCTGAGCTAAGCAGATGTGAAGCAAGGCGCGAGAGAGTGGGAGTGAAAGGAGGGATAAAAAGGCAAAACAAGGTTCATAGTAGAGGGCCATGACACACATGACAAGTTCCAAAATGATGCTCATTCTCTAACATGTAAAAATTGCTACCATTTACATGCGAGGGCCTATACACACCAAACGACAGCAACAACAACCAGGATGTTGTTTAACATATAAAAATGCTTCCTATTGTACAGATTAAATAATGATGCATATGAAATACCTCAACGTTTTGGTCTTGGGACACAGACCCAAAAAACAACATGTTCCCTTTTCTGTACTGAACAACCTCGATGACATGATGTAAATGGTTGAAAATACATCAATTGTGAAATGCACTATAAATAAAATAAAACTTACAATAAAACTTAGCTATAGCGCGAAGACAGCACTCATCACTCTTCAGCTTTTCTCAATGGCTCACACCTGGAATCAGATGATGAATACCACTCACTTCTTAGCGTCACAGATACCATTCATCTTCCTGCACCTTGAATTTGGGTGACATTCCTAGATCATTGGAGACTGTGTGTGTATGAGAAATAATTTGGAATGTTCCTTTCCTATTTTATGCTTGAATAACTCTTCGAGATTTGTACCCAGGGAGCTTGCTGATAATAGACTTTGAGAAGCAAGGAGCCCAATATTGAACTCAATGGTCGCTTCATGGTCTCCTCTTTTTCTCCAGGGTACAGTACCATTACTAGCACACTTTGTGCCTGATTCACAGAAGCATTTTTATAATGGCACAATCCCATAGCAAAATGCTCAGTGAATCAGGCCCTTTGATTCCTGACAGGTCACAGCGACCTGGAAACTTGCAAATGAGTTCACTGTGGCAAGGTATTGCAAGGTTCTGCTGAAAGCCAATTAATTCCACATCCATTGCTGTAACCCAGTTAATCTAACATATTGTAAAACATGGCTTGCAAATAGTCAACAGTGTCCCTGGACATGTGTCTCGACCAACTAAATTTAAAAAGGACACGACCAACTAAAGTTAAAAAAGATATTCATAAAAATGAACAGCTTTCTATTGCCTGACATGTACGAGTGATTCTGCATTTCAAGATTGTTCAGAGAAAATGAATTCCAAGAAATGGTCTCATTTATCTGTGCTCTGGATCATGAGAGATTTTCTTCCAAAGCCTATCCTTTTTTTCTTCTGAGAACTGAATCCCAGTCCTCTTACTCATCTTACTAATTTGGGACTTTTTCATGCTAAATCAAAGGGTGCTTCAAGCTGCTCCATGTGCAATACAATTTACCACCAAGGGCTGGTTCGAAAGGAATGAATTGAGCAGGAGTCTTGACAGATTCTATCAGCTATGAAAGATTATTTTTAATTACATTGTATAAATGCAAACGTTTTTGATATGGCAAAGCAATCTATAAAAACATGTTCTGGAAAGTCTTCCATTGCTTTTACAGCTTGGCATATGACTTCTTAGCAAAATGAAACAGACCTGGTTAACTTGATGAGAAAATGCATACTCTTTACTTTTTACATCAGACGCATATACCAATGAAATAAAATATTTCTTCTGCAACAGATTCGACGAGCTTTAGCATATGAAGTTAGGAGGGCGATAGAACTAAGCATACACATATGTATAAAAACATGTTTTATTGTTTGCACAGTTTTTCATTTTCTCTTCGAAATGATCATTCTTATTATCTCTAACTTTATTGTACACTCAGACATAAACATCACCACATCTGCAAGTGGGAACACTTTGCATTGGTGCTATGACAACTGCTATTCATGACGTTGATATCTAGCAGCCTTGTCCAAAAAGACACGTGCAATCTACTAAACTGATTTGAAGTCTTTGAGCAGACTTTGACCCCAACTCCATGCCCAGTTTATTATTTTTTTTCTGGATTTGTAAAGCCCACTAGCAGCCCAAAGGCATTGAGGCGCTGTTGCATGAAATTGTCTTAGTTACAGGAGGATCACTTCGCTCATGGTCACAGTGAGCGTGTAGCCTAACAGTGATACTTTTTCGGGGAACATACATAGGTTGTTGCAGATTATGAAGGTTACATCACATATAAAATGGAATATGCAGCCTAAATGGGACGGTGGCACCAGAGATACTTATTTATACAAACAGCATAGTTTTTATTGCTTTCCTGAAGGCTATATGTGACTCAATACTTCAAATGTAAGGGGGAAATGTGTTCCAATGGGTCACTGCCATGACAGGAGAACTGGAATCTCCTGCGAGAATTCTCCGGGTCTTAGGAATGGAGATCCTGTTGGTGTAAGAAGTTCTTGTGGGTCTGGCTGATATAGGCTTGACTATTCTTTGGGAAAGGTAAAGCGGTGCCAAATTATAGAGGTTCCTGATTGAAATACATTTGCTTAATAAATAATTTGCTTTTACAAGGTCTTCATCATTGGCTCCTTCCATGACAGCTTTTAAGAAGCGAGCCTGCTTCATACATGTGTCATGCCCCGCGTTCCTGCACACGGACGACTAGGGTCATCCGTTTCCATGTGGAAGTTGCCTTGGCGACTATTTCCAAGTCGCGGGACACGCTGCACTACATTTCCCAGCATTTCCCCTTTTTGCGATCACGTGACACGCCGACAACGCGTCTCACGTCCTGGGAAAGATACTCGTACTTAACTCAGCTTGTCCATGCAACGGGTGCTCCTAAAACTAAGCAGTTAGTTGAAGTGCCCGATTCTCGTTATCCTGTTTTCTGAATCTCCTGGACCCGGCTCTTGCTTTAAGGACTATTCCATACGTCTCCTCCCTTACCATTTCTGGCGCCAAAACCCTCGACTGTTTTCCCCTTGGTAATCGAACCCCTGGCTTTGTATACGGATTTCTCTCTCCTACTCCTGTTTGTTGTGACGCTTTCGGATTTGCTTCCTCATCACTGAACTTCCAATTAAGCTTTGTTTGTCTCTGGCTGCTATCTTCACGGACTTCCTAATTTCCCTTCAATATTCTACGCATTCTGGATTGTTTAATGGTACTTTTCATTTTGTCACAATACACATCACTCTACGCATCAACGTGACTATATGAACGCTCTCCTGATTCTACTGGTCACTACCTGGATTGCTTACTTCAGGGACGCTTTGCTGAATTGAATAAGGGATTGTTTTTTGGACACTAGCGGCGCCCTCGTGCCGTTCGGGTTAGGTGAATCTCTGCACTAACTTCTACCAACTGGGACCTTCTTCCTGCATCACCTGGTTTCCGTGGTGTGTTTGGACTTACATAAGGTTGTGGGATTTCTTTCTGGCTAAGCAGGTAAGAGAGGGTAATTGTGGGTGGCTGGTCGCTGCATTTTGGGTAACCTTAGTTACTTTATTGAATCATTGTTTTGTTTGCTTCCTTAGCTCTGTTGTCGCTGCTCCTGCCTTTTCGCTCAAGCCCCTGGCCTGTTAGTTATAATTAAATTCCTACAGGCTATGCTCTTGGGGGGGAAGTCTTGTTTAGCATCACGCGCAAGGTGTCCCGGAAGAATCTGGTTCGCTGCACGTTCAAGCTACCCCAGAGCGGAAGGGCTTCCCGAGAGTGGATGCTGACTGTATCCTTTTATAAAGTTTGTCTAAACTGTGACAGATTTAGGAGCCTATTCTATTTTTGCCTGTCGGTCATGGACACCGGAGCTGATCAAATGGCTGCCTTGATGCAAGCCTTTGCGGCTTTGCGTACCGACATGGCATCAGCACATGCGACCCTCCATCAGCGCATGGATGTACTACAGAGTTTTGTGCAGCCACTACCACCCGATGAGGAGTTTGGTGATGCTGTTGCAGCGGCAGCTCCTCCTACACCCCAAGTTCAACCTCCTGCTTCAGCCCCCATTGTACTTCCTGGACCTTTCCCCTTGGCCCCTCCGGAACGCTTTTTTGGAGATCCAAAAACATATCGGACCTTCATAAATCAGTGCCGTCTGCATTTTCTGTGTCGGCCACTGGCATTTCCTGATGCTGTTACTAAAGCAGCGTTCCTTCTTTCCCATTTGGGAGGAACAGCAGCGGCTTGGGCTAACCCGTTACTCGAAGCCAACGACCCAGCCTTGTATGATTTTGATACCCTTATTCAATCCATGAATAGAGTATTCGACATGCGTTACAAGGCACAAACTACCGATCTCGAGTTCCTTGCTATCAGCCAGGGCAAAACGGACCTTTTATCCTACCTTGCCCGCTTTAATCAGTTAGCAGCGGAAACTACATGGCCCGAACAGAAGAAAGCAGCCGTCTTCTATAAGGGACTTTCGGAAGAGTTAAAAGACGCTCTATCAGTGGTACCGGCTCTACCGTCCAGTTTTCCGGAACTGGTAGACTTGGTTCTACAGGTCGATGCTAGGCTACGACAGAGACGTGGCGAACGACGTATCCCTGATCTTCGTCTTCCAGCCAAGCCAGAAACCTCCTCTTCTGCCTCTCTAGGAGAGGTCGAACCGATGCAAATAGGAGCTGTCAGAGGTCCATTAACCAAAGCCGAACGGGAACGGCGTATGGTTAACAATCTATGTTTCTATTGTGGCCAGTCAAGCCACTACATCCGTGTATGCCCTAGGCGACCTGTCAAGACGGCGGGAAATGCCAAGACTCGTCCTTAAGCCGAGCCCTAAGGATGAGTCACCAAACGGATGGCTCGGAACAACGTTCCCCCTCCTCACACATCTACCTGGCTATGTGTTTTGTGATCCCTGGTGTGGAGCCTTTCACCAATCCAGTCATGATTGATTCGGGGGCTAACGGTAACTTTATGGATATACAGTTGGCTCGGTGCCATGGTTTAATGGTAGTTCCCAAGGTTAGACCTGAGGAGGTGCATGCTGTAGACGGTTCTCGTCTGGTATCCGGATGGGTAACGGAACAGACAACCCCGCTTTGCATGTCCACCACAGAAGGCCACACTGAAAATATAGTGTTTGACCTTATTTCGGCCCCTCAGTTTGGGATCATTCTTGGTCTCCCCTGGCTTCGGACTCACAACCCTGTAATCGACTGGATCCAACAGACGGTGCATTTTTCTTCTGTGTTTTGTACCCAACATTGTCTTCAAAACCCAGATATGACGTCTGTTTCTCCTTGTTTGGCTTTGGTGGCTAATGTTCCCTCCATTAATGCCACGCGGAGTGATCCAACGTCCGAACTGCCGACGGTATACAAGGACTTTTCTGATGTCTTTGACAAGGGACTATCAGAGAAACTCCCTCCACACCGTTGTTACGACTGCCCCATCGACTTAATGCCTGGGGCAGTGGTGCCTCACGGTCGTGTCTACTCCCTAACCGTCCAAGAAGAGGAACATCTAAAGGAGTATGTGGATAAAGCATTGCGTCTGGGACATATTCGACCTTCCCGGTCCCCTGCTGCCTCTCCCATATTTTTTGTGCCAAAAAAGGAGGGAGACCTACGCCCTTGTGTAGATTATAGGGCCTTGAACAAGATAACAATAAAAAACCAGTACCCGCTACCCCTCATAACGGAACTACTTGACAAGATGACATCTTCCACCATTTATACCAAATTAGATCTCAGAGGGGCATATAATTTGGTTAGAATGCGAAGCGGTGATGAATGGAAAACCGCTTTTAAGACGAAGTTTGGGCTCTACGAATACTGTGTCATGCCCTTTGGGCTTTGTAATGCCCCAGCCACTTTTCAGCACTTGGTTAACGACATCTTTGGAGACATGCTGGATTGTTATGTAGTGATCTACTTAGACGACATCCTGATATTTTCGGATTCACTCACTCAACACATCCAGCATGTCCGCTCCGTGCTGCGGCATTTACGTACTCATTCCCTCTATGCTAAGCTAGAGAAATGTGTGTTCCACGCCGCCTCAGTTGAGTTCTTAGGATTCCAAATATCAGCAAAAGGGGTGCTCATGTGCACTTCCAAAGTCAAAGCTGTGATGGACTGGCCGGTTCCGGACTCTGTAAAAGCGCTCCAGTCTTTTCTGGGTTTTTCAAATTTTTACAGACGCTTTATTGCCTCCTTCTCTGAAATAGTGGCACCTCTTACCCGTCTCACTAGTCCCCAAGTCCCCTTTGTTTGGGACAACGAAGCCCAGTCGGCCTTTGAGGCATTAAAAAAGGCCTTCACCACAGCTCCCGTTCTACAACACCCAAACTCCTCTCTCCCTTTTATAGTGGAGGCTGATGCCTCCGCAATAGCGGTGGGGGCTATCCTGTCTCAGACCTGCCCTGCTACACAGCGGTTGCATCCGGTGGCCTATTTCTCCCGAAAACTGTCCCCGGCTGAACGCAACTATACCGTCATGGAGAGAGAGTTTCTGGCAATTCAAGCGGCTTTCAAGGAGTGGAGGCACCATCTCCTGGGTGCTCGACACACCATAACGGTGTACTCTGACCATCGGAACCTCCAAGCTCTTTCACATGCAAAATGTACCAATGCCCGCCAAATACGTTGGCATTTGTTCTTCACACTGTACGATTTCACGGTTACAGATCGCCCTGGCCTTCTACATGGGAAGGCGGATGCCCTATCCCGTGTCGGTACCGATTTTAACACCCAGGACTCGGTGTCGCCTATATTGCCCTCGGGTACTGTGGTATGTGTCTGTTCGGTCTCCGCCTCACTCCTTGACCGAGTACGACAGTGGACCAAAGATCATGCTTCTTTTCTCAATACTTTGGATGCCCAAATCATTACGGGTCTTCCTTATGTTCATGGGCTTTTGTATTTACCTGATGACCAAACCAGACGGAAGGCCTTGGAATGGGCACATGATACCCCGTTGGCTGCGCACCCGGGTCAGCTTAAAACCTATGACCTGTTACACCGATGGTGCTGGTGGCCGGGCATGAAGAAAGATTCTGACTCATACGTATCTAAGTGTGCGGTGTGTATTCAATGCAAGAGACAACCTGGGAAACCTTTCGGTCTATTGATGAAGATGCCTCTCCCACCACATCCGTGGCATACGGTTACTCTTGATTTCGTGGTGGAACTCCCCTTGGTCAGGGGGATGTCTACTGTACTTGTAGTAGTGGATGTTTTCACAAAGATGGCACGGTTTATACCATGTTCTGGTCTACCTACTGCTCCATTGTTGGCTAAACTATTCTTTGATCATGTGGTGCGTTTCTTCGGTCTTCCTACAATCATGGTTTCCGATCGGGGCACCCAGTTTACCTCACGGTTCTGGAGAGCCCTTACCCATTCCTTGGGCATAGATGCACGGCTTTCATCATCCTACCACCCTCAAACGGACGGACAAACCGAACGCACCAATGGCACCATGGAGCAGTACCTTCGTTGTCTGTGCTTGCAACATCAGACCGACTGGTTGTCCGTTCTGGGAACTGCAGAATTTGCTTATAATAATTCTCGGCACTCTTCAACAGGTTGTTCCCCATTTTACGCTTTGTATGGTCTACACCCAAGGATTCTTCCGCATGTCCTACCTTCATTGGACCAGATCCCTGCTGCAAAGTCTACAAGAGACACATTGATTGCTATACGCGATTCGATTATGTCTCATCTACTGGCTGCGCAGTCCCGGACAAAAAAACAAGCGGATAGGCATCGTTCACCTGCCCCCTCTTATGCACCGGGTGATCGTGCCTGGCTCTCGACCAAGCACCTCAACATTCGGGGTAAACAAAAGCTTTTGCCTCGCTATGTAGGTCCTTATAAGGTACTGCATTGTCTCAATCCTGTTGCAATCCGTTTGGACATACCATCTCATTGGCGGATTCACCCTGTTTTCCATGTTTCCCTCCTCCGCCCCTTTGTACCTGGTACCCGGCTTTCTGTTGCTCCTGCTCCCATCGATGTGCAGGGGGAAGACGAATACGAAGTGCATGCTATACTGGACACTCGTCTGCGTCATGGAGTGCGTTCTTACCTGATTGATTGGAAAGGTTACGGCCCCGAAGATAGAACTTGGGAACCGGCCTCAAATGTGCATGCACCCCGGCTTTTGCGTGCCTTCTTTTTGGAAAGGTTGCGTGCCCGCAGGGGTAGTCGCTCTTTGCGGAGGGGTACTGTCATGCCCCGCGTTCCTGCACACGGACGACTAGGGTCATCCGTTTCCATGTGGAAGTTGCCTTGGCGACTATTTCCAAGTCGCGGGACACGCTGCACTACATTTCCCAGCATTTCCCCTTTTTGCGATCACGTGACACGCCGACAACGCGTCTCACGTCCTGGGAAAGATACTCGTACTTAACTCAGCTTGTCCATGCAACGGGTGCTCCTAAAACTAAGCAGTTAGTTGAAGTGCCCGATTCTCGTTATCCTGTTTTCTGAATCTCCTGGACCCGGCTCTTGCTTTAAGGACTATTCCATACGTCTCCTCCCTTACCATTTCTGGCGCCAAAACCCTCGACTGTTTTCCCCTTGGTAATCGAACCCCTGGCTTTGTATACGGATTGCTCTCTCCTACTCCTGTTTGTTGTGACGCTTTCGGATTTGCTTCCTCATCACTGAACTTCCAATTAAGCTTTGTTTGTCTCTGGCTGCTATCTTCACGGACTTCCTAATTTTCCTTCAATATTCTACGCATTCTGGATTGTTTAATGGTACTTTTCATTTTGTCACAATACACATCACTCTACGCATCAACGTGACTATATGAACGCTCTCCTGATTCTACTGGTCACTACCTGGATTGCTTACCTTCACTTCAGGGACGCTTTGCTGAATTGAATAAGGGATTGTTTTTTGGACACTAGCGGCACCCTCGTGCCGTTCGGGTTAGGTGAATCTCTGCACTAACTTCTACCAACTGGGACCTTCTTCCTGCATCACCTGGTTTCCGTGGTGTGTTTGGACTTACATAAGGTTGTGGGATTTCTTTCTGGCTAAGCAGGTAAGAGAGGGTAATTGTGGGTGGCTGGTCGCTGCATTTTGGGTAACCTTAGTTACTTTATTGAATCATTGTTTTGTTTGCTTCCTTAGCTCTGTTGTCGCTGCTCCTGCCTTTTCGCTCAAGCTCCTGGCCTGTTAGTTATAATTAAATTCCTACAGGCTATGCTCTTGGGGGGGAAGTCTTGTTTAGCATCACGCGCAAGGTGTCCCGGAAGAATCTGGTTCGCTGCACGTTCAAGCTACCCCAGAGCGGAAGGGCTTCCCGAGAGTGGATGCTGACTGTATCCTTTTATAAAGTTTGTCTAAACTGTGACAACATGCCAGTAACCAGCAACTAATTGAAAGAAACTTTGCCTGGAAGAATACATTGTTAAAAGAATCTTCAGGTGAAGACCATTGATTGAAACTCACCTCCAGTCTCAGCCTTCAGAGTAGTCACCTTAGGTCCCCAGCACAGTAATTGCACGTTGACCAAGTCTGAGAGGACGAATATATTTTTTGAAATTGTCTGTGATCTGCTCTCAATTGAGTGGACTGTAGTCCAGAATTTCATTTAAGTCAAAGTGTTCCTTTGCTTAGTGAACTTCCACTGCAGTTGAAACTGGATTGTCGGCAGACGAGCCTGGCCCGTGACCCTGAACACTCTAAAGACATGTTTGATCATGTTGTTTTTATTGCCATCTATTGTATTTTACCTTAGAGTTCACCTTTACTGTAGGTGTAGTGGATGGATGCATCTAACACACTTGGTGGGGGGACAGGTGTAAGCAGGCACATCAATACACTTTTTCGTGCTTTGAAATTCTTAACAGAACGCTTACCTCTCTCCAGCAACACCCACTAACCTGAGTGTCTGGGTCACCCTGGGTGTGCCTCCGTAGGAAAAGGACCTTGTCAGGAAAGGCAACAGTGAGACAGATTCCTCAAATCCGCTAGCAAAAAGCTTGAGGTCATAGGAACGATATACCAAACACAAGGCTTGGCATATATTAAACTCAATATAATCCCTTGTAATTACATCCCAAGCTACATGTTCATTTTGATTGTCTCAATTTTCATCACATAATATTTTAGTAGTATTTACAGATGGGTTGTACTCTTGCTACACCTCCTCTTATCTGTGCATTACCTTATGTATCTCTCTCTTTTGTACATTGTGCTTGTCTTTAATGCTTTCACAGTATGTTTTGAGCGTCCACAAGCTACCTGCAACAAGATCCAATGGTGCGTATGAAAATCTTAGTTTAGCTCTCTTTATGAATAGTGTTGCTGTTTGCATAATGGTGGCATTGGTGTTGTGGAAGCTCAATAAGAGTGCATTCAGACTTGACTTCTCTTCCTTTATCTCTGTGCCAATGACTTCTTCATGCTTGTCTTCTGTTTTACCGTTCACCAAACTCACATACCACCCTCTTGGCACTTTCCCATGCTACCACTGTCTCACTGATGCTATAAACAATATGTTCTTTTATTCTGGGGAAACATGCATTGTAGAATCTAAACAACCCTACAATCATTCACGCCCCTGACATATGGGTTGATGTGTACCTAATGGGTTCATCACAGAACCATTAGCTATCAATGATCATTTTTTGGACCTGGGTTTCACAGAAGCCAAAACGTTATCATTCATTATCTATGAAATGTGTATATCAGTTGTGTATATTTTTCCAGATCTTCTTCAGCACCCCCACAAAACCCAGGTGATTGTTTACAGACACTCATCCATTTATCTGTAAAGGCTGCCTGTGAAAGGATGACATTCAATCCTGTATGAATGTACATTTTCTCTACCACTGATGACTTTGAACCTATGGCTCTTTAGTATCGTGCATGCAATGGATGGGGTTCGCAGAATAAATATGAGTCCAAATAATGGAACCAACTCAGGAAGATGGCAAAGGTTGTTGTTTTATTGAGAATTGTCTAACACAGGGAGGTTACAACGGACATCAACTGACGTTTGTTCAGTTCTCGGCAAATTTCACATAAAACCTCCTTGTATGCAAAAAAAACTGCAGCAGTGATGTCATACTACGTGGCAAATAAGAAAAACCTGCAATGGATTGTGATACATTCCAGGGGAACATCTAAGCATACTTTCTAGAAGGGTTGGGATTGTGATTGGCTGTCTACTGTCAGGTGGACAACATATGCCTTCCTCTAAAACATGTCATCTTCAGCACTTTTAAGTACACCGTATATCTTTGGCTCTCAAACTATAAGGCCCTTCATTGTACTGCCCTCTACAATTGACTGGCATACTTGTGCCATGTCTGGAACATTCGGTTCACTTAGCAGCATCTAAGCTCATTCCCAGGTGCCTGGAGCTGGACTTGACTTTACCGCCGCACCCAATTAGCCCAACATCTCTCACTACCCATGCCTTCTGCCATGCAGATTGTTTTGGAACTTGGACTTGCAAAGCATCCTTGTCTGTGGGAATATATGGTAATACAGGCTTTCACTATCAGTGTTCTAGGACTCCAAGCTCAACTCTAATTCCATTCTCAGATCACGTGACATGAGATCACGATTGTGGTCTATTCTGCAGCATTTAAATGTCTTAAATCAATAAAACCGGGCACTATTGGTGTTCTTTCTTTTTCCCTCGATAAGGGATGATTCATCCTTCTAACATTTATTGCTTTCAAGAATAGATAACCGACCTTGACTATTTCTGTTTTGATGCCAGGCCAGACATCCCTGGCAGGCTCTTCCATGATCTCAGCTTATTCTTACTGTGACACAATTCTCTGCATTTTCTCTCAATGGGTTTCAGCTTACTAAAATTCATGACATCGATGTCCAGCTTCTATACAATGGTGGCTTCGCCTGCAGTCTATTCACTAGGTATAGCCAGCTTCTATGATCACTTAGTCTACTTGCATTTCAGATTCTGTACATTCATTGAACGGTTGCATTTCTATAGCACTTCACATGTGTGCAATCTTCTTTTCTGCATATGAATGTTTACTGGATTCTTAACTTCGTCATCAGTTTATGCAAGATCCATACATTCTCTTCAGCCAGTATTCTCAGTGTGTCATGTCTCTTGTGACGTCACTAGCTTCTTTTTCTCTCTTTTTCATATTCCTTCAGTGAGTTCCTCCCTCAGATTGTCGTCTCTTCGGGCATACATTCGCCAGGGTTTCCTCAGAGGATACCTTTTCTCAAACACTCACTGCGGAATTGTCAGAACTGCTAGTTTCAAACATGGCGCAGTCTCCGACTTCCGACATATAGGAGGCAGGGGGGTGGGATTTCCTGCAGAGGCATGCAGCTGCTCCTCTACAACTTCATAACTCTCACAGGACCATACTTGTAAAGCATCTAGCAGCAGACAACAATATACCACTGGCTAAAACCAGCATACACAAGTAAGAACCAAGTAGCCTTGCTGTTGTGACCTGAAAGAATATGCTAGGCTGCTGTGAGGTTGATGTCTTTATTAACCTCCACTAACAAATCTACAGAGCACACAGTTTCCTCACTGTGCCACATCATATAAAGACACCAGGCATATATATGTTAAGTAAGTGTCCAGGAGCACTGTCTCTTTACGCTTCATCTTTTTCTGGGTTGGATGCTTGTTAATTCTTTGCCAGGAGGAGAGCCGGGGTCAGGGTGCTCAACCTTCAGCCCCACGCTTGGAAAATGACAGCTGCGAGCTGCAGCGCATGCAAATCAGTCCAGCGTAACAAGATTCAGCAGCTCCAAGGTCTGGCGAGACTTGGACTCCACACTTGCCTTGTTCACTCCCAAAATTAACACACTCAAAGGAAAACTTCAAGGAGTTTGCCCCTGAATTTGTAGTTGTCCATAAAGCAGGGCTAATTGCAATTTCTTTCTGTATAATTTTGGTTGTCAAACTTGGAGCAAAAGTCTCTGTAATAACAGCATCAGACTCAGTTTTATTTTTTGTAACTCCAACCCTTTTACTTTGTTTCTTTCACAAGGCTCCTTAGTTACCGACCAATAAGCTATCAGTCGCTAAGCATGTGTTTTGGAGGTGATTTTTAATTAATTTACTGACAAACTGGTAGTCCTTTTTTACAGAATTTTGGAGGAATTTACTCCAGTTGCAGAGTGTTATTCCCAGAAGGTTTGTTGGCGAATTTGGTGACTTTTTAGCTAAAACATGACTTTAAAGGACACTAATGGTGTAAAATAACTTAATCTGATGAAACAAATCATTCTATTAATGTATACTGCTGTGAAGTGGTGCACTGATGTGTTGGACACATTGCGGCAAGCAGAGGCTACACATTGGTGCTTTTATTGCTCACAGAGGTTTGTGCATTCAGCTGTACAGGTTTTGTCCTGGAACCTTAACAACTTTAAAACTTGGAAAGTGTGTTGAGAGATGTTAGTGGAGACACTTGATTTTTGATGCTAGGACCTATGGTATCCTTTGGTGCTGACAATGCAGCTGGTCTTGCACATCAATGCCTGAATCGATTATGTTATGGATGACATTGCTGCGGGATTGGGGTGGGAGACATATCCAAATTATGAGGCAGTGTCAGAAAGAAGACCACGTGATCAGGTCTGGCAATGGGTCTGCATGTGCGCCCGAAAAGCTGCAGGTGCATCAAGCATCAAATTGGCAAGGTCATTGTAAAACATCACGTGGACAGATGGTCTTACACATAGAGAATATTTTGGACATGTGTTGATGTTTTCTGAATGCCGGATGAGCAAGTGCTGGAAACATACCAGATGGACACATATACCATGCTTTTCCTACTGCAGAGAATTAAAATTCATTTGGAACAATTAAGATTGTAGTGCCGCCACTTTTGAGGTTTTTGGAAGTTTTATCATTTGAGGGGACAGTAGCCAAGGTTGCTGGGACTTCTTCCTAGTTCACATATTGAAGCAGCTACTAAACACAATGTAAATAATGTCAGAGAATACATTCGGTTCAATGTCACTCTAGCTGATCACTTAAAAGTGAAACATGGATTCAGCAACATTGTTTTTTCTCGAGTTTCTTTGTGCTGTGATGATATGGCTCCTGAGCACTTCCCACTTGGCAATACGGAAAGGACAACATGAGATACAACTCTGCCCACATTAACATGTGGGAAACAAGAGAGCAGGCACCTGGGCGTTTGAAAAAGTGGTACATGTGTTTGCAGGTGGGCTATACATCCCAGAAATTGTCGTGTTCTGTTGTGTCCTGCATACCGTTGCAACAAGTAATGACCAACTATTCACCGCACACAATGGAAAGTAATACTCAGCATTAACTGCTAACACGGTTTCCTTGTGCCTTATAGTGAATCGGTAATAATAGATGAGCAGGCTTTTATTATTGATCTGTGTGCCTCTGTTTGCCTCTGTTTACCTCTGTTTGGCAACATCTGACATGCCTGTCATACTGTTCAGAAGAACAAGTGAACAAAAGGGAAAAGAGACTTGCAAAAAGGATATAATCAAATGAAGTTGGTTGCACAGAGTTGTTTTAAACATTTGTTTCTATTCCTCTGTCTTACATAGTGTGATGAAATGACTACTGTTCTGCAGGAGTACAGGAATGAGTCTTGGTTAAATGACCAACTCAGCCCCAAACTGCCAATAAACCAGCGGGGAATGTGATCATAAATGCCAAACAGACGCAGTCCAAAAGGTATTCCTCCTTTGCAGTTTGTCGTAACGAGGGCCAACCGCAGGATACACTCTTCAGGAATGGTGTGAACTGATAACACTAGTAACCCAAACAGCAAGGGTGCAAAGATACCAAAATAAAAGAACGTTCAATCAAGGCTCTATACAAATATAGACTTTTAATTAAACCCAAAAAAATAAGTAACTAAAAACACAAGCAAAAACCTAACTCTGCAAAAAATATGGAAAAGGCAATCTGTGCTAGAATAACACTCGGGGTAGATAAACAATGTTCAAGAAGGTGTCTTGTAAAATAAAATACAGAAAAGCAGGGCCTTACAATTCCCTATGGTCCTAAAAGTGAACCGGGGTCAGGGGGAGGGCAGGGACTGGTCAGAGTACCTTATTTCTTGGTTGGTGCTGAACAGCATTGAGCCCGGCTTCTCAGCCCTTTCCTGTAGTTGAACTGTAATTGAATTGGGACACATCTGGTAGATCTAGCAGCGAGTCGGCATCAAGAAGGGGCTCTATGTACATCGAGTTAGCACTTGAAGCAATGCTATTCGATAGGTCCCATCATGTTTGATTTGGCAGTCGGGTCAGGTTGAAACAATGCTACCACTTGGTTGAGTCCGTGAGTGACACAACAGCTTCCAGCAAGTCAGATGCTTCGACAGTGGCGAGCTGGCACTTGAATTGTGGTGGCGGTGCTCTTCACTGGTGCATGATGGTGTTCAGATAGCTTGAAGAAGCAGTTCCTGGAGTAACAAAAGGAGCATTTCGGTTTGAAGGGGGTCAAGCACATTGGAAGCAGTAAATCAGGATTCCGGCTGCTCTTGGTCTTCTGGTTTGCTGGGAGTCCCATTTCAAAGGCTTCAGGAAAAGATGAGTCCTTTTTGCTCTCCAGTGCAAGTCCAAGGAGGTTAGCTGGCACCTACAGGGGTTCTTTTACCTCCATTGAAGACCCTGGTTCTAGTTTAGCTGGCAGTGTGGCAGGCCTCAGTCCAAAGTAGTTCACCTCCATTATTCCCTGCGGACGGTTAGTGGACAGAGTTCTCCTCTGCCTTGGATACCTTCTGTCTTCACCTTTATGGCAGAGGACTTTGGAATAGAGCGGATAAAAAAGTGAAATTGTTTTCTTCTGGGAATTAGCAAAGAATGAGAGGGTGCCCCACTATTTTTAAAGGCACAATGGCACATGGGATTGTTCCAGAGCAAGCCTGCTGTAAGACGTCCAATACCTGTTGTTGTTGCACAAAATCTCCTTCAACAACACACTCTATACCTGTGGCGTCCCTCAGGGGTCTATCCTGTCACCATGGCTCTTCAATATCTATGTCGCTCCTCTTTCTCACCTGATCTCCTCCTCCTCCTCCTTCTCTCCTCGTTGCCAGTGTTATGCTGATGACCCAAAGCTTTCCTGCAAACTTCCCTCTACTTCCTCTATTTCCTCCTCTCTCTTCCCTGATTGTCTGACTTACATCCAGGCAGGGTGTGTGACTAATGACCTCAGTCTTAATACCAGCAAGACGGAGATCCTTCGCATTGGGACACCTGTGTCCTGTTTTCCTCCTACCCTCTAGCCACCCGCCCTGGGCCCTCTACCTTCTCGATCCTGTGAGGCCAAAATCCATCAGGGTCTTCTTCGACTCCGCTCTCTCCTTCACCCCTCAAATCTTGGACCTTGCCCAGAAGACCCACTTCCAGCTTCACCTCCTTAGAGGCATTCCCACTTCCCTCCCCATCCCCCAGAAGCTCAATGTCTCCAGAGCTCTGGTCCTTTCCAGACTGGACTACTGCAACAGCCTCTTCCTCAATCGCCCCCTTTCCTTCCTACGCCCCCTTCAGCTGATCCAGAATAGGGCAGCAAGACTTATTCTTGGCCTCAAGCCCACGGACTGTATCACTCCAGCCCTAAAATCACTCTAATGGCTCCCATGGCTGGGAAGATAAAATTCAAGACCCTCTGCATTATCCACAAGGCTTTCTGGGGCCTGAGACCACGCTATCTCCAACTTTCCCTCCCTAAATACTCCCCTGCTACAGCCCTCCTCTCACTTAATTCCATCTCTGTGCAGGTCAAACGCTTCTTCAAGCAGTGAGTGGAGGGCAGGTCTCTCTCTTCGGCTGGCGCCTCCCTTTGGAACAGCCTTCCTGCCCCTCTCAGACTTGAGCCGGACCGTCTTAAGTTCTGTAAACTTCTCAAAATGTTGCTCTTCTGTAAATCTTTCCCTTCTTCCCTCCCTTGCTAATCACCCCACTGCCGCTGAGACTGGTGGCCTGGTCATTATGAATCAGATCCAGGATTCCAGGCCCTCTACCAAGTTGACAACAACACCCTCTAGCCTCACAGGACTGCCCCCTGCAAGCTTCCTGTATAGTGGCTGTGCATCCCTCCATGGGGTTCATCTGCCCTAGCACCTAGCCTGAGGCTTCCTCCTTGGCTCCCTTTGGCACTTTCCTCCCCCCGGGCCCAACAGCACTTGTCCGTTCCTTCCCCCTTCAGCCCCCATCCATTCCTATCTCCTGCACTTCCCTTCACTGCACTGCATGTCGGAATGCCACAAGGCCTAGCAGGACCACGGTTGTATATTACTGTCCTTGTCAATGTTATATAGTCCTTTGTTCCCTCCCCATTTTGCCGTGTGGCGCTTTGAAACACTAATCGGTTATATAAACCCCTTATAAATCCTGAATAAATACAAATAAATACAAATTCTTCCCAGGTGACGTTCTGGGGATGGTGTGTCCCTTCCTGCTGGAGAATAAAAGTGGGCTATGTATACTCCCCATGAAGACACATAATAAGACAAGAAACATCAACATCGATACAAATGGTTTGCGCTCTAAACTTTAGCCCACATGTCCAGCAGGTTCAAAGAATAATCCAAACATATTGGTCCTTGGTTATGCTCACTCTTCCTCACATAGAAGCTCCCTTTTTGTGTTTAAAAGAGGAAAGAACCTTAGAGACTATTTAGTACACTCTCGACATGATTAGGACACTAGACATACTAACACTCTTTGGAACATGCCATCCCACCACCCCCCAAGGGACATTAACCATGAGGTCCCTCTACTGCATGTAAACTCAGTAAAAATACCCTAAACTTCCAAACTGACCATTGTACTTGGACTATACGTGGTTTTATGAACTGTAAGAATAAGAGGGCCATATATTGTATTGAATGTCAGTGCTGTGTGGATAGAGATATAGAGACCAACCAATATGCTCAGTTAACATCAGAATCAAGGAACATTGCTCAAGGATTAAATGTAAACATCTTGATGCACCGCTTGTAAAACATGACCTTCAATCCACACATTCATACACAATGATCTGTCTTGGTGGATTTTAGATTCATTAGATAATTCCACTAATATTGAGAGACACGTCTGTGTATGCAGGAACGGACTGGAACCTCACACTGGACCCCCGGTGTATCATATGTTAATTTCATAACAGTTCTGCTCTCCCTGGTGATACGAGGGAGAGCATCCCGGGCCTCGTGTAGGTTGTCCCCTGGACTTGGTGGAGTACTCTGCATCAAGTCGGGGACCCTATCTTCCAGTGGAGGAATGGGTAAGGGTTCCTCTACAATGTCCAGCATGGCAGGGGCGATAGGTGCAGGACTGGGAACTCCCTCTGAAGGAATACTCTGAGGACTGGGTCATGAACTGAAAATCTACTTCCTCTGAGAAATTCATTGAGAAAACGTGGTACTGTAAGGAACAGGCTGTTGGAATATCTAAGGTTCCTAGTGCGTTGGTATATTCAAAAGCAGAGCTCAATATGGAAAAAGCTTTTATTGGCGGTCAACCAGGTGGTAAATGGGCGGGTTAGACAATGATGCAAGATATTCATTTTCGATAAACATTGTATAGAGCCTTCTCAGGTGTTGTTCATCATTTCACCACTAGGTGGCTGCTTGGTATTCAATAGGGTTGGAAATGTGGTAGACTGGGAATCGGGGTTCGAGCTCTAAACATTTTCAGGAATATATTGTTATTAGTTTGTCTATTATATTTTTTTATGACACTCTTGGGGTTATTTTACAAGGCCCGACGCCATAAAAGGAAGGCGTAAAATCAGTTCACAAAGGATTTTAGCCTCACTTTCATGCTGCCATTGTGCATCAATGTCACGATAAAGTGTATGCTGTACACCTTGAGAGCGAATCGTACACATAAATCATTACAACCGCCTTGGGGGCTTGCCTTAATTTACGCCTTGATGTTACACTTTAAAATTGCACTTTAATAGAATGCCTTCTCCCATATTTGAATGCCCTAACACTTTAGTTACCACCTACATGTACTCCTACAAATAGCACCTGCTCCGGAGCAGGTGGTATTTGATGGAGTAAAAGTGGCCACCAAGACAGGTGGCCTTAATGAAGTCAACAAGCCCTGCCATAGCGTACGAAAAGGCACACATGTAAAAATACACATATTAAGGAGTGAGAGAAGCACAGAAAAGTCCAAATAATAAAACCTTTTCCCCTAAAACATGGGAAGAGCAGGACCTTCAGCATGCTACAGAGACTTCTATCATAGGCACAGATGGGCACCCAGCACCCCTCGGGTACCTCTTCAGCCTGCATGCCAGCCTCCTCCCCCACCCAGGGAGCCCACCAGCCTTTGCCCCATACCTCCACTCAGACAGCCCATCTTCCTGTGCCCTAGTCACCCCTCGGAAAGTCCGTCAGCCAGCACACTAGCCCCCCTCATGTACCCTGTAAGCCTGTACCTCAGCCCACCACAAGCACCTCATCAGCAAATGCCCTAGCCCATGAAGCAGCTCATCAGCCTGCGCCTCAACCCAATGTAGCACCAGGTAAGTAGGAGAGCTGAAGTCTCTACCCACTGAGGGTGTACAGTGCCAAGCTGCGCCATCTTGAGCTCACAGATCAGCGCGTCCTCACTACCTGCTGCCTGAACATGCCCAACATCTACAGCTTCCTGGCAGAAATTGAACGCTACATAGAGCAAGAGAGGCAGACTGAAACATCTAGCTCCTAACAGTGCCTACTTCCGGTGCCATAGGCAGACCCTCCAGGATTTTGCGACACAAACCTTTATTTATTGCAGCATTTTTGCAGCACAATTTCTATTGACTGAAGGGTGCAGGATTGGTACATTGCAGGAAAGAGGCTGTGTGCAAGGCTACAAGAGAGCCAGGGTGTCAATATATATATATATATATATATATATATATATATATATATCTTTTATATCAAATAGGAAGAGTGTTAGATGTCTCTGGCTTGGCAGAACAGTGTTTGTTTGGCTACGTTTTTGGTTTAATGTGCATGCCTATTTAATATTATTAACGTTATTAATCATTATCGGTTGTAATGCTGAAAATATTCCCAGTCTATGTTCCCCAATCCTGCAAACTCCCACACACCTCTCTCGCCCAACACACCTCACACGTCTCACCAATTCCCCATCACAACTTGTATTTTTGAACCGCATGCTCAGTCATGCACATACTCACATGCTCGGTCACGCTGCCAAGTCGCAATTTGCGCTTTCTAGTCCCTGCCAAACTCCAAATCATACTCCCAACTCACACCGTATGCTCCCCAATTCCTCCTGCAGTATACAGTCCTTCATTCTTGCATGCTACTTCTGCATCTTTCATCCTCTCTCCCATTCTATCACACTCTTCCCTCATCCTTTCTCCCAATCTGCAGCCCACTACTACCCCTGAGCCCATGTTCCTTCCACTTTCTGTACCTCTGTTCTCTCTGATTTCTGGCCCACCACCCCACTACTTCCGCTCTGCTCTCTTGCCCACTGCTTCCCCCTCTGACCCACTGCTCTCCCTCTGATCTCCCTCTGCTTTCTTGCCTACGACACCACAACTCACCCATCAATCCCCTCTCACTCCTTTCTCTCAGATATTGTGACCATTTTTCAATTTTTGTAGAAAACTGTAGATTTTGTTCTAAAAAAAATGGGGCATCTAAAAATAGAGCAGAAGATGTGCTGTTTTTAGATAAGCAATTTTTTTAAATGAGCAGGCCACCTTAATCTCAAAGGTGACCTGCACATTTCCACGGGGCAGAGCTGTAGCGCAAATGATGCGCTGGCAAGCCACCTTGAATACGTTTGTGTTAGATGCGCTCTCCCGACAATGGTCTACAGGCTCCCTGTGCATTTCATCGTATTTGGCCCGTAAGGTTCCTGCCACTGTAAACACAACCCAAAAAAACACATTTCTACCCCATTTGGGGAACAGAAATGCAAGTGAGACAGCAGCTGTCACACTTAAAAATGTTTTTTTTTTTAAAGTATTGCATGAGTCAATAGGGTCATTTAAGACCCTGTAAGCAGTGGCACCCATCTTGCACGTATTTAAAGTGGGCACATAGAGTGGCCTACAATTTCTGCACATTTAAAAGAGCATCTTGCGTGTCAATTTGGGATGCACTTTTAAATGCGCCGAAATGCCCCTGATTTGCGCAAAGGGGTGAAAAAGGACTTCTGAATGGGCGCATATAAGAAGCGTCCATTCAGATGTCCTTTGTGGATGGAACTGTTTATTTTTTTATTTTTTTTTGCTCTAGTGATGAAATGTGCTTGCGCATTTCATTTCTTGAGTCCAAAAAATAAGAGTTGATCTCCTTGGTCCCTTGAGTTTAAAATATTTATTTATTTGTTTATTTATTTATTTTGAATGGACATTTTTGTAGGTGTTTTGGCAAAAACTGCTGTTTTTGCACTTTTTTGCAAAAACTGCCGTTTTTCGCTGCATTTTGCGGGATCGCAAAATCGGTATAAACTGGAGGGTCTGCATAGGCACACTCCAGAAAACTGTCACCCTAGCACATGGTGCTATCCAGCCACGCTTCTCCTGCATCCGCTCCACTCACATGTTCTGAATGGATGGCATGATGTGATGGCTGCATTTCCACATGCCCTTCCCCATTGACCCAGTTGACCAAACCCACTCAAAGACCCAGTTCTATGCCACAGCAGTATTCCCCAATGTGGTAGGGTCCCTGGACTGCAAACATGTGGCTCTTATAAGACCCATGGCAAGAGAGCAGGTTTATGTGTGTTGGCATGTATTTCCTTTGGCTCTGGCCTTTTAGGTAGGGTGGTTATGCAGGGGAGGGTTTACACAGCAGCATGGATTTGAGGTTTGGTCATTACAGTTCTTGCTCGCATGTTGTCATGCATAATGGATTTTGTTCTGGCAAGAATTCTATTGCTTGTGTAAACGGGATGTGAGCATGTGTGTTGTGTGTGGATTTGTGTTGTTGTACAGTGTTTAGCTTCTTCCATGTGTGTTATGTTGCTGTGGATGATTGTATGCGTTGCTCAGTTTAAACCTAAATTGCTTTCGTCTGTCCCACCTTACTGTGCATGCTTTTCATATTGTGTGTATTTGTTTTATTAGTGTGATTTGGTTAAACTACAACAAATGACACACTGTAAAAAGTACAATACTAATCATGCACCAATTAATATCCAATCACATAATTTTCCAAGTATATATAAATAAAGCTAGTTTACGAAATGTAATGAATCAATGAAATAATGAGCACTTACTAATTAATACTGTATCTATTCAAAGGTTACAATGAAATACTTCGTTTCTCTAAAATGTTACATATTTATGGATTTATCTCATAAAATCACTAGTGCTTAGTTATTTCTTCATAGTAAGGCGATACATGATATGATACATGTATGTTATGTAAACAGAATTTATAATGCGCACGTTCACCCGGAGGCATCATCGCACTCACCTAACAGATACAAACCAGAGAAGAGACAAACAGGAGTACTCCTAAAAAAGAAACGTCTTCAAAGCAAGACGAAAGGAGAAACGGTCGGTGGTTGCCCGCAGGGGAAAAGAAAGTGCATTCCACTCCTTTGCTGCAGCTACAGAGAAGGAACGACCACCCATACGAGAACGTCTTACCTGAGGCATTTGAATCATCAGAACAGATATCTAGCAATTATACTCATAGGGCCTCATTACGACCCTGGCGGAAGACCATGGTGCACCATGGTCCATGCCGGTAAGTTACTGACTCCGCCATGGAGAAAGGGGGAATTACCACCCCATTACAAGGTTGGCGGGGAGGTAATTCCCCCTTCCTCCATGGCCCTTCCCCATTCCCATTTTGGCCCCATAGGGCTCAATGGGAATGGGGAAGGCGCTAAGTACGGTGCCGCAAATTGCAGCACCGTACTTAGCACCAAGGTCCCTTTGCGGGTCCCTACTTTAACGGCTGGTCTTCACCAGCCGTTAAGGTCGGGTCCCGCAAAGGGACCTCGTAATTAGGCGCTAATAGGTTAACGGCGCCGCAGCCTTTTACGGCGCCGTTAACCCATTAGCGCCTGGATCGTAATGAGGCCCATAATCTTGCCCCACAGCCTACAAACTAGTAAGTACTAGCTCACAAGCTCACAGGTTGAGTGGTATCCTGGTGGTAAATTCGCCGGAATGTCATCCAACACAATTACCGTTACTGCCACTTGGTCCGGCAATATTACTGCCAGATTACAAGTGGCAGTGTAATTCGTCCCAATCCTCTGCTCTTTAAAACCCCCTCAAATACCCACAGGGCCGAAGCCCATGGGACCAAGGGTGTGGGAGTTTGCTTCCAGGAGAAATGTTGCTGGTGCTGACTCTGCCCCTGAGATCCCACCTCCTGCTCTTTAAAACTCCATGTGATACCAGCAGGTCCGAAGCCCGTGTGACCAAGCGCGCAGTAGTTTGCTGCCGGTAGGAACGTTGCTGGTGCTTGTGGCGTTGCCCCTTTAAGGGTACGCACGCGACGGAGTGACATCAACTCCGTCGCGTGCCAGTTTAAATAAACGGGGCGGCTCCTGGTGACGTCAGTTCACCGGGGATCCCACACCGACAACATCTCCGTCTCTGTGTCTCATTACCACAGGGGGTGGGGGGCTCACGGAGGCGGCCCATCGGAGACCGCCAACAGTGGCGACGAGACCGGGATCACTTCCTGGGACATGCGGGGGAGTTCCGCCGCAGCGCAGATGATCGTATGTGAGCGCGCGACGAACTCCGACCGCAGAGAAGGAAGCGACGCACGCGGCCGGCGGCCATTTTGATGAACAGGCCTCGGAGACTCACGGCTTCATAACGAAACGTCGGTGAGCCATCCGGGCTTAATTTTTGGAAACTTCAGCGGCGGATGGTCGCTGAACACAGCACATGTCAATTTCGTGAGGAAATTTTGACAATTTTTACTATTATTGTCGAGCAGAGGCAGGGAGACTCCATGGCGGGCCTGCTGTTGCAATAGGAGTCTGTCTCTTCCTCTACTCAATTTTTGGACACATCATTGTCTGCATGCTGGCTGGAGTGACACCTTCACGAAGATCACGGCTGGTGGTGAGTTGCGGCCCCTTTCTTGCCAATCTTGTGGGGTGCCTGTGCGCTTTCCACCATGAACCAGGATGCTGCTGCTGCTGCTGCTCCTGCTGTTGTGGGTCCGGTACCGCCTGTGCTTCCACCTGCCCCTCCGCCGAAACCACCGGGGTCCCTACAGCCAATGCCTGAGTTTGATATCTCGGGTGCTCCATCGGGCCTGGGACAGAGGTGGAAGATGTGGATGGATAGGCTGGAGATGTATTTCAGGGCCACAATGGAAACAACGGACGACGGCAAGCTGGCCACCCTCCTGTACTCGGCTGGTCCGGCGGTGCATGAGGTATTTATGTCCCTGCAGCCGGTGGACGGATCGTTTGCTGCGGCAAAGGAGGCACTCCATAATCATTTTCTGCCAATGGCCAATGCGGACTATGAACGTTTTCTTATGGGAACGGCTCGCCAAAAAGATGATGAGACTCTGGATGTATTCTTTGGGCGGCTGCGGCGTCTGGCAGCACCGTGTGCCTGGAATGACCCCGAGGTCATGATTAGGAACCAACTCATTCAGGGGTGCAGCTCTGGGAAACTGAGACGCCAGATCCTGCGAGAGCCGGGCATCACCCTCCCTCGCATCCTAGAACTGGGGAGGTGCCACGAGGTCTCTGAACTGCGGGCAACCAGGATGGAAGCGGGTATTCGCCCAGCCAAGGTGGAAGAGATCTGTGCGGTCGGAAGAGGCCGCGGGTTAAGGCGCCCCATGAACAATCTGAGCCAGCGCGCGCAGGGGTCGAATGTCTCCTGCCCGAAGTGTGGCTATGATCTCCCGCACCCCGCGGAGTGCCCGGCAACGGGAGTCAAGTGTGGCAGATGCGGAGGCCCTGACCATTTCGCCAGAATGTGTAAGTCTGCCGCCCCCAAAATTGTGCCGAGGGGACCAGTTCGAGCCGGCTTCTTCCGGCCCCAGAGGGCCTCCAACGTTGCCCAGGTGGACCAAGGTGACGAAGGAGCCCCTCAGGAGGAGGAGGAGGAGGACGAGGATGAGGAGAACGTGTTCTTCGTGTCCAGTGTGAGCGTGCTCAAGTCCCGCTCCAAAAGACAACCCAGGTGTAACGTGCTGGTTAATGGAGACTCTGTGCCGATGCTAGTGGACACTGGCGCATCTGTAAATGTAATGGCCCGCCAGCATTACAAGACCATGCTGGCCTCGCCTGCGCTGGCTGCGCCGAGGGCACGCATATTCACCTTCGGCGGGGACCGGCCTTTGCCTCTATACGGTGTATTCGTGGCCGGTGTGCAGTATGGGGACTCACACATACGGGCTCGATTCTACGTTACACCGGTGAGCGACAACACCCTGCTCTGCTGTGCCGCGGCGGAGGCACTGGGTATTGTCACGTTCGCATACGCAGTATACTTAGAGGACATCCAGGTCCTCCTGGCCAAACATGGATCCCTGTTTGAGGGCATTGGACAGCTGGTGGGTGAGCCGGTCCGGCTCCATATCGATGAATCCATACAACCAGTGGCGCTGAAGCACCAACGGGTCCCTTTCCATCTCAGGGATCTGGTGGATCGTGAACTTGACAACCTCGTGGGGTTGGACATAATCGAAAAGGTTGAAGGACCCACCCCCTGGGTGTCCCCCATTGTCATCGCCCGCAAGCCCAAGCAACCCGATGCGGTGAGAATTTGTGTGGACATGCGGCTGCCTAATAAGGCCATAAAGAGGGAGCGACACCTCACCCCCACCATCGATGACATTATTGCGGAGCTGCAGGGTGCAAGGTTTTTCTCTAAGCTCGACCTGAGATCGGGCTATCATCAGGTGGTCTTGCACCCCGAGTCCAGGTACATTACTACCTTTACCACACATCGGGGTCTCTATCGATATAAAAGACTAAGCTTTGGGGTGTCCTCGGCAGCGGAGGTCTTTCAAAACATAATAAGAGGTGCACTGGCGGATCTGGAGGGCGTCCTTAATATCAGCGATGATATCCTAGTGTACGCCAAATCGGAAACGGAGCATCTGTCACGCCTGTCCAAGACTTTTGAACGGCTACGTCTGCTGGGCCTCACTTTACACAAGGACAAGTGCGAATTTCTGAAGACGGAGATCGAATTCTTTGGGTTCGTATTCAAGGCGGATGGGGTGTCACCAGATCCCCGCAAAGTGAGAGACATCAAGGAGGCGCGCCCGCCCGAAAATGTCGCGGAAGTGAGGAGTTTTCTGGGGATGGTCACTTACTGCGGCCGTTTCATCAGAAATCTCGCATCCCGCTCTGAGCCCCTGAGGTCGCTCACCAAGAAGGACACCACCTGGCAGTGGGGCCCTCTGGAACAGGCGGCATTTGACGATATTCGAGGGGCGTTAGCGGCGCATGACACCATGGCATTCTTTGACCCGAGCCTGCAGACGGAGATCGTGGTGGACGCCAGCCCATATGGGCTAGGGGCAGTGCTCACGCAAGTGGGAAAAGACCAGGAGGTCCGGCCAATAGCATACGCCAGCAAGGCCCTGTCTGACACTGAGCAACGTTACTCTCAAATCGAGAGGGAGGCCCTGGCGGTGCTGTGGGGCTGTCGGCACTTCCGCCTCTACATTCTGGGGCGTCCCGTGACCGTGGTCACTGACCACAAGCCGCTGTTGCCGATCATGGCGAGCTCGTCATCTCGCCCGCCAGTGAGGATTGAGCGTTGGATGCTCGCCCTGCTGGAGTATGGGGTGTCATTGACCTATCGTCCCGGTGCCAACAATGCGGCGGACTACCTATCTCGACACCCCAGGAACGACTCGCAGGTGTCGGCGTCGGCGGAGGAAGCCGACGAACACGTCTGCCTGGTCATAGAGACTGCGACACCCAACTCCATGCAGGTGGAGGAACTTGAGGCGGCTTCGAAAGGCGACGAGTGTTTCGCCATCCTGAAGGAGGCCATGCAGAAGGGTGCCTGGAAGACAGTGCTGGAGGCGGTGGAGCGAAGAACATGTGAGGCCAGGGTCACTCTCGAGCAAATGTGGAGAGTGAGAGAGGAACTAACATTCTCCGAGTCGGGGCTACTGCTAAGAGGGGAAAGGATCGTAGTGCCCCAGGCCAAAGTGGCACAGGTCATCGCGCTGGCGCACCAAGGTCATCAAGGGGCCCCCAAAACCAAAGCTCGCCTCCGTCAGAAGGTGTGGTTTCCTGAGTTGGAGCGGAAGGTGGAGGCGTTCGTGGCCTCTTGTGTGTGGTGTCAGGCGGCGGCCCCGGCCCAGAAGGAACCGTCCATTGAAGCAATGCCCCGCGGGACTCGACCATGGGAAGTGGTGCACGCCGACTCTGGGTCTACATCCAGAGGCACGCATTTTCTAGTGGTGGTAGGCGAGTGGTCGAGGTACCCGGAAGTTGAGTTTATAGACTCAGTGGCGTTTGAGAACGTGGTGGTGGCGCTGGAGAAGATCTTTGCCACTCATGGCCTCCCCTCTGTGCTGTGCTCGGACAACGGAGCCCCATTCCAGGGGGAGAGTTTCGCAGAGCTCATGAAAGAGTATGGAATTCAACACCGGCGGGTCACCCCGCTGTGGCCCCGCGCCAACAGGGAGGCCGAGCGAATGATGCGCACCCTCAACAAGGTGTTCCGCATTGCCCATGGAAAAGGGGAGTGTTTGCAGAGGGCTCTGTACGTATTCCTACGAGGGTACCGCACCACCCCTCATTCGTCTACGGGGGTGGCTCCGGCAGAAGCACTATTCCAGCGGTGCCCGAGAGATGTCATACCGGAGGTGGGGGACAGAGACCCCGCCGTCATCGACAATGAGCAGGTGGAAGAGGACAGACAGGTCAGGACACAGATGGAGAACATCCGGAGGGGGCTCCGACCCCCACACATCGCGCTGGGGGATGAGGTGCTGGTAAGAAATCGTCACCCTCATGGAAAACTGTCTCTCACGTATGAACCCGCCCCCCTGGACGTGGTAGCCGTCAAGGGGTCAATGGTGACTGCATCGGATGGAACTTCATCGGTAACCAGGAATGCGTCGTTCTTCAGGAAGATTGGTGACCCCAGAGTGGACAACCCGGACAACCGAGAAAGTGAAGGCACTCTGGATGAAGGTGGGGGAGAACGCGCCGTAGTGGAATCGCCGGCTCGAGGCGGACCCAGTCCAGGAACACCAGCCAGGGACGGTGGCAGGAGGTACCCCCTGAGATCAGGGCGTGGGAAACCTGCCCGTCTCAGTGACTATGTTACGGACTGAGCTGGGAGGCTGACCGGGGACTAATGGTCAGGCCATGACAGGTACACACGGGGGATCCGGGGTGGCTGTCAATAAATGGGGGTTTTTGTTGAAACTTATAGAGTGATATGTGTCATAGATGTGTGCTAGTTAAGTACTCCTATTTCCAATTTGTTGTTATGGAAAAGGAGGAGTGTGGCGTTGCCCCTTTAAGGGTACGCACGCGACGGAGTGACGTCAACTCCGTCGCGTGCCAGTTTAAATAAACGGGGTGGCTCCTGGTGACGTCAGTTCACCGGGGAGCCCACACCGACAACATCTCCGTCTCTGTGTCTCATTACCACAGGGGGTGGGGGGCTCACGGAGGCGGCCCATCGGAGACCGCCAACAGTGCTGACTCTGCCCCTGAGATCCCGCCTCCTTTGCTTTAAAACTCGAGCTGATACCTGCAGGGCCGAAGCCCACTGGACCAAGGGTGCAGGTGTTTTGCTGTCGCTGGGAGTTCCGCGAGGGCGGGGAGAAGCTGTTTGGGACCTGTGGGCTGACACGTACCTTGTTGGTACCACAAGGGGATCACTCCTGAATTGAATTGAAAATGTGACAAAGAGTACGGGGTACGGTTGCAAGGCTGCAGCCATTTTTTGTTTTTTAAGGAGAGTTTGCTCATCGATCCTAGCATTATGCACGTTACTGGGAGAACCTTTGGGGGACTGTTGGCTGTATTGTGGGAGTCGGACTCTGGTAGCCCTCTTAAGCTGTCGGGCGTGCCTCACCCTACGCGGCACATTTTCCTTTTCTCCTTCTCCACCCTCTTCCCAGCACAGCCTAATCAGGATACATCGGGAGACATCAGACTTGATATAATTGGCTGACTGTGGGGGAAGTGGGTCAAAGTAGGGCTCTTTTCATCAGCACTGCATTTGTTACTTAATTACTGGACTTTGCTCTAGCTGCTAGCCAAGTATTTCGGCACTAAGGAGAACACGAGTGAATGTGCTCTAAGCCATTGTTTTATGCCATTGTTTTTATTTTTACTATTACGGTTTTAATGCTGAGTGATTTTATTGTTTTATTCTAAATATTTTAATCGTGCTCGGCCTTCTGGTTCATAGGTGTGGTGCAAGCATTCTCTTTGATATGTATAAAAAGAAAGCTTTAAGCCCCTTACCCAATGGCTCTGCAAGAAAGCGCACATCTGAGTTTGTGGAAAGGATTGAAGAAACGAATGCCATGATTGAGGAAATAGCTGGATTCCTGAGCGAAATCGCTCTCACAAGAAAGGGCCAGGTGTTGGAAAAGAAAACTAAATCAAAGGGGCTAAAAGGGGGGCCATCGGGCCTCAGGACCATTTCTTATTGCTGTATAACAGGCGTGGAGGACATTGATGAAATAAGTCCGGTTAGCGATGAGGGGGTACCCAAGGTGCAAACTAACAGGGGGGGTGAGGGGGAATCCGCAAGATCAGCTTGGAAGACATGCGGGCACTTGCCAAAGATAACATGGGTCTGCACAAAAACCCTTTGGGCACACTCATAGATGTGAGTAAAATACTTCCAGGATACCAGGTAGACAGTATGCAGAGAGGATCTGAAGGGTTGCACTGTAAAATCCCAGTTGAGGTTGCAGATCCGTTGGTTGAGGAGTCTAAGGTGTGACAGGAAGGGTGGACTGCCAGGGGAGATTCCCACCTACCACCCGGGGGTTCCCATTAGTAACATGTTTGAAGCCTTGGCTATCCCAACCCCTGGCACCGACTTGCCCCCTGCCCTATACCACGATACGGCTGTGACCAACCCTCTTCCAGTTACGCCGCCTCCCATTTTAGGGGGGGCAGCCTTGAGCAAGGCCCAGATGATAATGGGGCCCGGGAGGTACAAGGGCACAAGGGGCTATGAGGGATGTAGGTTTGCCCTGCAGTTTCTAGTGCAGGTGCAGAAGAAAAACTAGGACATTAAGAGTGATATCTACAGGTTGACAAATTTGGTTGAGGACTAGATGTCCCAGACCCCATTTTCACCAGGGGTGGGGATGCAACAGGAGGTTAGAGGGGGAGTGATGGAAGGGGTAGATAACAATAAAGGGCACACTATTGAAAAGGTGCACCAGTGCAGACTGCGCCACCACCCAACCACTCCCTTGTCCATTCATCCAGGAGGGTGCAAAAGGTTGATGAGGTGGGAAGGGCCAAGGTTAGGTTCCCTCCAATTCCACTTTCGCCTGATTGAGGTCGGGGTAATCAATTGAAGGATTGCTTTTATCTTGTGAATGTCACCAAGAGCCTGGGTGGTAGGCAAGAGTGTGGAGACAGCCTGATAAAGAAAGTTGTCCATTGGTTAAGGTCATTGAGGGGTTCCTTTTCAGTAATCCACAGCAATATTCTGTCATGTGAAAGATTAGCAGGGCCCTGAGGTAAGGACAAAATAAAAATTGTCCTGAAAGAACTCAGCCTGGTAAGGGGCATTCTGGAAATGGAGCAGCGATCGCTTTTTCCTTCTGAGCTGATGATGTTAATGAAGATAACCACTCCCGAATAGTATTGTGCCCGACAGCAAGCAAGCTTGGGGTACACTCAGGGTTGGGGTGGTAAGCCATCTGGCTATGTGAGCATGTACCACCAGCCTGCTCTACCTCCCAGGGAGTGGGTCAGTGTAGTGAACATACCTACAGGCAAAGCTTGCCGTAGAGTGGGACCGGCGATGCATTATTTTACCGAGGGGGGAATTTAGCATAGACTGCTACATCTTAGTGGAAGTTTGGTGCCGGACCTCAGGAACTGAAGGCCTGGGTGCCCTGGGCAGGGCCAGAGCCCTGTTTTGCCTGTTCTCACCTCGGCGATGGATGTCAGGGTGCTGCAAGCAACTTTGGATTGTCAATTGGTAGACAGTTTGGCTTAAATCTTACCTGTGGCGCAGGTCCTATCATGGAATATTGCTGAGGTAGACAAGTACCTTTCTGATACTGACTGGCTTACTTTTGTATGGGATTCTGGGGTGATTTGCTTTCAGGAAACCTGGGCTCTGGAACCCCCACATATTCAGGGGTATGTTACTTTTTTTTTATAAACCAGCGAGCAAGGGGGCAAGAAGTCGCCCAAGTGGGGGCCTGGTGACTTGGGTGAATGTCGCCCTGTTTAAATCTGTTACCCAAATAGACATGGATTCCCCAGATGCCTTAGCAATCTGCTTAAAGTTATGGGACAACTCGCTAATCCTGATGATTAACTTCTATAACAGGGTATCATCGGGAAGGGGGCTGGATCTCATTGAGAGTATCATGAACAAAGTGTTAGCCTGGAGACTGAGCTCGCCCAGACCATTGAAGATTCTGGTTATGGGGAACCTCACCTCCTTATCGAGCCTCTCCGTGGTATGGCTTATATTACATCAGAAGACGACAGCCATTGGGGATGGGCCCACTGAACGCGGCTTTCTCACTGTGGCAACATAAACATGCATAAGACATGGCTGTTTTGCTCATGTCGGCCAACCTGAGGGCATGTAATGGCCGATTTCCGCGAGACTCCCTAGCAGCCCATACCTTTGATAATAACCTAGCAACAGTAAATTGACTACATCTTCGTGAATCTGGAGGCCTGGGATTTATTGAAATCATTCTCTATGTATCAGAGGATTGAGAGGGATCATAATCCCCTGGTTCTGGAGTAGAGCAAGCAAGCCTGGGAGTTATCTCGGAGCTTAATGAGGATCGCACGCACATGGAAGGACTCTCTCTCGCTGGCCACATTACATTGCAGCATTTAAAGATCAGAACTTGGACGCTACGCACCCAATAACAGTACGGCGGACACACAGTGCCATACATCGCGCATGAGGCACTTACACAGAGTTCATTCATATTGGAACTCCATCTCATTAAGACATCTGTGCTCCGGAATAGAGGGGCTTCCTCTCCTCTTCTGTTCTCCCCTCTGTGGCCCCACTCAGGAAGAGTGGTTTTCTTCAATTTGGAAGTCATGAATCTGATTAAGATGGGACGCATCAACCATTCATACATACAGAGGAAGAATCAGGCTATGAAAGGACACATGAAACAACATCAAGATGTCCATCTATTGTATGTTTAAAACTGTTATCTTGCTTATTAAACTATAACCATTTCTGTCCTGTCCTGAGGAAGACGACTGTCAAGCCATCTCTCTCTTTCGTGGTAAAGAGAAAGACGCCTTAGACAATTTTTGCTGGTCGTCAAAACTACCTATTTTCAGATACCAGTGCAGCACATAAGATTGATGATAGCTGCCCTAGGTACTGGTTGCTGACTGTTTAGGTCGAAATGGTGACAAGTAATGCATTGTTTTTTCACTTCATTGCATAGTTTACTTGTCAGATTATTTTAACATAATTTGGAATTGGGGACTGTATTAGAATTTCATAAGGGACACTATTGTGTGCTTACATCCCCGCTGTGTTTTGTTCCCTCCCGATTTAAGTTCCAACCCGCAAAAGGAACTAGGAATAGGGCGGTAAGGGTTTAACGGCACCGGTCTCGTTACCGGTGACCGTTAACCCTTACCGCCCGACTCGGAATGAGGCCCATCCTGTCACGATTGAAATAATGAGCAGAATTTGAGATATTGAAGATTAAAACATAGGATAAGGCCTTGAGAACGACCGCACAGGTCGAAACACGTGTCGGCTATATCATTGTTGTTCTGCACGACAAGAATATAAAGAAAACAACATTTCGATTCCAATGTGTGGACTTTAATTGCTACCAAATAGAATACTATGGATGAGGAATATTAGTTTCAAGCGTGGCGATAGCCTTGCAGCATGCTAACAATTATTGTCATTATAGGGTGAATCTTTTGTGGAGGATTCTCAGTTTGTGAGACTCCCGCTGCTGGATGTTTTACAACTGTCAATTATAATAATTGAATAGGACCAAGTATCTATCCACTACAAGTCAATTAGTTTGTGGATTTATGTACTGCCCTTAACACCGTACCGAGGCATCAGCTGTGGGAGGTGTTAAGGGAATTGGGCATCCCGGATGCACTACTATCTGCCATCCAGAGCCTATACACTGGAAATACTGTGGTCGTCCAGTGGGGAACGGACAGGAGCACGACTGGTAGCATAGGCATTGAGAAGGATGTAATGGCAAGGGTGCGTCCTGGCCCCAAAACTATTTTGTATTTTTATTAATGCACTCATCAAGGAGCTTTTGAATGCCCAAACTGATGCTCCATCCCTAGCTGGTGATAAGCTACTGGCTTTGCTTTTTGCAGGTGATGCAGTGCTTCTGTCCCTGACACCTCCTGGTGCCCGCAAGCAGCTGGGAATCTTTGTTGTGTTCTATAAGAGGAATGGGCTGTCACTTAACATGAGCAAAACCAAGTCCAGTCCATGATCTTTAATACTAATTCTAGGAGGAGGCAAGGGGTTTTTAAACTAGCTTTAGGCGAAGGAGATTTTGAGCAGGTTTCCTCCTATGATTATTTGGTGGTGCGAGTTATGGCGTCTTGCGGGTGGTCACTTCGCCTGGAAAAGGCAAGGCTAACTCTGATGAGGTATGGAGGTGCTCTTGCCATGTTCACTCAATCAGCATTGTATGGGGTGGAATTGTGGGGCCAAATGAATGTCAACAGCCTGGTGGTGGCAGAGAACACATTTCTGAAAAGCATCCTCGGCTTGCCAAATAGCGCTCCAAATATTCCAGTGTTGTTAGAGACCGGCTTGCAGGGAATCAAATTGATTAGTCAGTCGCGGCCGGTGCTCTATTGGGTTCAATTGTGGACAAACACAAACCTTCACAAATATAGAGAGGTGATGATGGATGACTTGTCACAGCAAGAGGGCACTTCCCTGAAATAGGCTATCCATGTCAAAAATCTGTTGGGGATGTTTGGGCTCTGGGATTTTTGGTCGAATCCACTGCTATGGGTCCTCACTCTAAGGCTTAGGTAAAGAGGTCCATTCTGATTAAAGGGATCGGGATGTCGTCCTGAAACCTTGGGCCTCTGATTCCCTGGCTCATTATCTGCATATATAAAACAAAGTCGTGTTTGTTTGTGGGTGTGTCTATGGCGTTGATTTTAGGGACGTAACTCCTCATGAACGGTGAGGTCTGGCATCATGAATTTTGCATAGAATATTCTTTATTTAATTGCTGAATTAATGCAACTATTTCATTTTGTTGTGTTCAGTGCGCCTCAACAGGTCATTTGTTGAAAGTGCTCATCATCGCACTGTCTGTCCTAAACTGGTCTTGCCTTTTTTTGGTTTTAATTTTTTTTAAAGATAGTTAGTGTGTCTTTCTTTTAATTGATTTGTTTTGCAATAAACTTGATACATGTTAATTTCACTAATTAATTGGACACCACATTTTTATTTACCTCCGATTTAAATTCTCACATGAATATCATATTCGTATGCTTACTCTGATTATTTACTGTGTTGGTTTAGCAGCGACAATGGCCACCACTTCTACCAACACTGCAAAGAATCAGAGTAATCATACAAATATGCTATTCATGTGAGAAACTTAAATCAGAGATAAATTAACATTTGGTATCACGTGGCAAACAACAATATTTGTTCAACTTTTTCAGTGGAATATGAAAAGAAATGTGAAAATGGACACCCCGGGTGAAGCGGGTACTGAAGGTAGTCTTACTATAAAAAAAAGGAAGGTTGTGAAGACTATTTGAATTATATCATCCATAAACAAGAAACATCTATGTACTTAAAGTTCTGTTTAGGAATCCTGTCTTCTGCAGCACTTTTACATAAATGAAACACTGGAGCTTCGGCGAAGTTTATTTTATGTAATGAATTTGATGAAGACCTCTGCCATTTAATCCTGTATTGCCCTGTTACTAAGCCATTGAGGAAACATTATTTGAAGCCACTTTTTGTAAGTCACGGCTGAAGGACTATAAGCAAAGCCGTGATACTGTGCTTACACTCAAATGACTCTCCTGTTGTCTTTCAAACTAGTAGCTACTTCAAGTGGGTATGGAGGGTTTGTGCAATCAAACAGAGAGACCCCCTATAGCTCTGCTGGGAAGATATTGTGTCGTGCCGGTCTGTGAAGGAGGCATGCATTGTATTTTAACAGTTGCCATGATGAATTGATGACTAGAGGATTTGATGTTTTCTATATTGTATGGTGTTTATCATGTTGTGTGTATTGTTTTATGTACTGTTGCTTTTATGACTTCATGTCGGAATTCCCCATTATTTTGGAGTCCATTTTACCGTGTGAGGCATTTCCAGTTTATTCACTGTAGCAGTAATTCGGCTGTGGTAATTGCACCAAAAATTGGCAGAAAGTCAGCAGATTTACCTCCAACACAGAGTTGGAGGTGAATCCTCCAAATTGCCACCCAACTCTGAGTTGGGCGGTGCGGTAATGCGGAGATAATGCTATTACTGCCGCATTTTTACTGCGCTGTGCAACTCATGATGAGGCACATAATATGATCCTGTAGCCCTGGTACATCAGGTAAGCACATATTGGTCAGAAAAGCCAGGTAGTTACTGCTATAAAGGCAATAAAGTTGTGGTCTTTCCAGTAACAAATGTTGTGTTGTTTTCAAAACTAAATTGCATAGTCAACATGTACGTGCCTCACAGGCAATGTTTAGCTTGCTTCCATTTACTGTCTAAATTAAAGCGCATAATGGTTATAGATGTTTGCATATGGTAGCCTGTAAACGTTTGTTTCATTTAGCCCTCGTGTCCATATCTATGAAGACTTTTTTGGCCCTAAAAAGTGAATATCTCAAGTTTGGCTGTGACAGATTTTGAGATGTTAGTAGCGGGTATTACTTCAGACTAAAGACAACGTGTGTTCAAACATCCGAAAAATCAAGATGGAAATGTTGATCTAATGTGGCCTATTTTTCAACCTCGTTCAAAAAACAGTTTTCCTTCAGCAATAATTTTTAGGTTTAAAAAATTGATGAAACTTTCAAAAATGTGTCTTGAGTTGTCAGATTTGAACACATCAGTTACAAACAAAAGCTTGTAAAGTTTGATTAAACCACTTACCAGTGTTATGGCGGTCCAATCTAGTTTAGTTGAGGAAAAACAACTGTTACGGTTGCAGATGCAAATGTTAAGGAACAAAAACCAACTACAAATTTTACTTTACCTAGGTAAGTAGAAATCTTACAAAGTGCAGTAACTTGCCTACCGGGAGGAACTGAGGTGCTATTATAAGAGCTGTCCACCACAAAGCTAATAATTATGTAGGGAAGAACCAGGTCTTTAAATGTTTCCTGAAGGTCTGATAATTAGGTATGTCTTGAATTGAAAAAAGGTGCGAGTTCCGGAGTGTCGCAGCACAGACACCAGATGTGCAGCTGCCCCAATTATGTATCTTGAATATGGGGGTAGTCAAACGTTTAGAAGAGGCACATCTGAGATGTCTCCCAGGAACATAGTGAGAACAATGGTTCCTGGTCAAAATGGAACCTGTTTTGTAATATGCCTTATGGGCAAGAAACAGATATGTGTATTGAATCCTTTTGGATGCTGGTAGCGAATGCAGAGAGCGAAGAAAGGGAGAAATGTGGTCACACCGTTTAAGATGGAAGATCTACCTTGCAGCCACATTTTGAATGTACTGCAATTTAGGCAAAGATTTTGTAGGCAGACCTAAATAAATGGCTTTGCAGTAGTCAACTCGACTAGATATGAATGCAGTCATTAGGTGGACCTTTTCTGAGAAAGAAAACTAGCTCAAGAAGTACTTCAAGGTTTTCAATTAAAAGGACCAGCTGCTAGAAACCTTGCTAATGTGTCCATCTAGCGCCAGATCAGAGTCCAGCCAGACTCTGAGGTTGCATACTAAATCTTATGGCTTGGGGCAAAGTCCCAACGCAGGTCACAAGTAGTCCTAATTTCGCAGAGTTATTGATCTTATTTGGTTTAAATAAGTATTTCTCATTTTTTTGCTCATTTAATTCGAGACATTTGGTCATCATCCATACCTCACACTATGCAACTACTTCACAACAATCATCTCAAATATTCAGTAAAATATATCTGAGATCAGTAGAATAGTCAAGGGTAGTGATCTTTTCAACATTTGTAGACTTTACTTCTTACATTTTTTTTTAATATCATGCCTCATCCCAGAGTTCAGTTTCTAAACGTGCGTTTAAATTGCGTTTCCCTTGAGCTATTCTCCCGACCCCCTCTTCTCTTTTTTAAAATACTTTTTTTAAAGATATATACATTTAGATAGATAGATAGATAGATCAAGCAGTTATTGTCGAGTAAAAGTGGCCACACGTATATGTCTCAAGACCCACCTCTTCAATGAGTTTCTCCTCCTCAACACCTAGTCCATCACGCCCCCCCGCCACCTGACCCGCTAGTCACCGTCTGCCCCTCTGTTCCCCACCACCCTGTACAGCTGCACCCCTCCTCTGTGCCCCTCTATATCCTACCCCCCACCCCCCTGGTGTATCTGTTCTGTTGTTACCTTTGAAAAGCTCTCCTTTATGCATCTGTAGTGTTATAAACCCTTGTAAAGCGTTTCGGTGTGTATCTGTATTGTTCTATAGCTCTGTAAAGCTATGCGTTGCTACTCGAAGCTAGGTCTACACTCAATAAATACTATAATATTAATACCACTACTACTAATAATTTCTCCTTGGCATTCAGTTGCAAAAACAAATCCAGATTTTTTAACAGTTATGTACAATGTTCAAGTGAAATAAGTAAGAGATTAAAACCCGTGAGGGGAACAATCCTGGCTGTGCAGAAACACGTATAACTTGTAAAATCATTCATTCTGAAAAATAACTCTTGAAAACTTAGAATGTTACTTTATGAACAGAGATTCTTGACAGTGTTTAGGTAGGTTAAAATTGAGCGTACATCAATTTAGCATATCAGACTCACACACAAATGTAATTGTACACTCTAACAGTTATATTATCAAGCATACAGTAAGCATCATTTCTGATATACGTGCACGGTTCTATAGTTGTTATTAAATATATGCATGTATAAAATTTAAAACGTCAAAAACCTAACAATAGTCTGTATATTTTACAAATCTCGAAAACAATGCCTTGCCACTGAGAGAAATGTAAATAACCGGAAGCTTAGATGCATGTGTTTCATTTCTAGGGCAAGGGAGAAACAATCAATTGCTTTTATACAAATATAAACCACACATTAGAATAATTAATGTGCAGATCCCTGCTGTACAATTAGTGTTAAAACTCATATCCCCGCTAAGCATCAGCAAACTATGCACATCTGTCATTTTTCGCATTTGCCCCTGCAGCCATCAGTGCATAACTGTACACTCATTATGTAGATAGCTTCTTGACAACTGTAACTAACACACAGAGCAACTGTGTAAATACTCCAATTAAAAACAAAGCAACTCATATTTTGGGCTTTGTTGGCAGTCACAAATATTCGTTTTGTCAAGAATATTTCTTTGAACCTAACGATCAAATGCTTTGGGAACGTGGATAATGAGCAGGATGCCTTCCATAATTGGAAGAATGAACTGTTTTCTAATTTAATAAACTGTTTTGGAAGGTAGGATCGCTTAAGATTCATGAGAAAAGAAAAGTTCAAGGTTTTAAAGGTGAAGCCTCATTCTTTTCTCATGAACTATGTATAATTCAACTTACTTTTTTTTAAACCTATTTCATATTGAATTGTTATTTCAGGGAAAGACTTGGAGAACTCATAACTTGTTTACTTTTTCGCCAACGTCAAGATTTACAGAGAATAATTTAGAGAAAAATATAAATGATGGTCCCACATGTAATTCAAAGGCAATGCACCTCCGCCTGCACATCAACAATCAATACTGCCCTTAAATATCAGTCACATTCCCATCACTGCCTCCATCTTTGATTCTCACCACACAAGCTAAACCTGCCATATTCTACAGCATTCTTTCCCTCGCCCTCTCTCTCAATCTCTCTCTCTCTCTCTCTCTCTCTCTCAGACACACTCACTCTCTCACTTGCCTTACCTCTCCCCATAATCCTGCCTGTATTTCTGAGAGCACCGCTGTGCTCCCTCCCCCATTGACCCTGAAGGTGTCCTTGGATGAAAGAGTCTCAGTGGGGAAGCAGATATGTAGCTGTCAAGAGAACAAGGATGTCTTCTAGTACCTGTTAGTGGTGTGGATGGGAGGTAAGGCGTCCTGTTGGCTTTTTGAAAGGAAGGGTGAGTCGGGGTTCTGAGGGTGTATATGAAGGATGACCAGATTTGCAAAATCAAAAACTGGGCCAGTCCACTAACATC